>NC_087090.1:12744548-13044775 GCF_963855985.1 Ostrinia nubilalis
GAAAATATTTTTTTCTAGCCAAATTATCAGTTTTAGAGAAAAACTTGTAATGACATTTACCTATTCATCAGAATAAAGTAAGCTATCGATAGGTAATTTTTAAAAATAGAAATTGTGAAAAATAACGCAAAAAATCCATACGCTCATACGATTCAATGGCACGCAGAGACGCGATTGGGGTCTCCGCGGTGGTATATTTGGCGATTTATTCAAATAAAGTGTTCATAAGTGTTGTTAGAGTCATATCTTCTTCCAAGTAAAATATAAAAATGTATAAGTATTAATTTATTTACTTCTAACAATAAGGTATAGCTGAGGCAGATACACTCTGCCTAGGCTACAAGACATTGCTATGAAAATAATTTCGATGTACACGCAATACCTACCTGTTATTTAGTTTTTCTGAGTTAAACCTACGCACCTACCTATCTATTCGCCGTTCCCATGGGCGGGCCAGCTGCTGCAGGAAAGGACAGCCGCTCCGTGCTGGAAATTTATTTAATCTTAGCCTAGAAGCTGGGTATGACTACCCCGCCCCTCTCCTCTCCCCAGGTCATAAGCTGGGCATGACTTCCCCCTCGGCCAGAAGTTGGGTATGATTTACCCCCCCCCCCCCCCCCGGCCCGAAACTGGGTATGACTTTCCCCCTCCCCCCAGGCCAGAAGCTAGGTAAGGCTTGCCCCTACCCCCAGGCCATAAGCATAAGCTGGATATGACTCCCCTTCGGCCAGAAGCTGGGTATGACACCCCCCCCATGCCAGAAATGCCAGAAACTGGGTATGACTTGACCCCCCCCCCCCCTCCCCCAGGCCATAAGCTGGGTAAGGCTAGCCCCTCCCCCCAGCCCATAGAAACTGGTTATGACTTGACCCCTCCCCTCCCCCCCCCCCCCCTCCCCAAGCCAGAAGCTGGGTAAGGCTAGCCCCTTCCCCCAGTCCATAAGCATAAGCTAGGTATGACTCCCCCTCGGCCGGAAGCTGGGTATTACTTACCCCCCCCCCCCCCCCCAGGCCAGAAACTGGGTATGACTTGCCTCTCCCCCCTCCCACCAAGTTCTTCGTGGGTTAATTGACACCATTATGTAACCAATAATAATTTTAAAAATTCGTCGTCCTTCTACTTATTATATTGTATTGTCAGGCCTGGCTCACTTCGCGCGGTACATCCGATAATTACCTACAGCGAAGCGCCCCGCCGGCGGGTATTATATCAGTCGAGTGTCACGCGCGCGCCCGTCAGGACGCTGGCGTGCGTTGTAGTAGGTACCTAATTCTATGATCGAAGTATTATACTCAACGTCAAATAAATCGCACCTTCCGCGACGCGAACTTTAAAGATTTTCTTCTGACACAATCATGGTGCCCCAACAATATTGGTGTTATTTGAAAGCCCAATAAATATCCTTAAAGAAAACCACATTTAATTTCTTAATAAATGATTAACATATACCATAAATGTGACTTGAAAAATGACCTCATTTTGGGCTCACATGTGGGATCAATTAGACCAATTTTTATGCTTATAAAACTAAATAATGACCTCACGTGTCCTCTTTAACAGATGGATAGCGATTAATCCCAACTTAACAGTTTTATAGCCATAAAAGTTGGCTCAAGTGTAACTACCTATTTTTTGAAGAAGTGACTCTGGATCCTTCTAAAGACACATTTTTGGGGTAAAAACCTTTCCTTTAATGAAATTAAGCTTAGAACTAGGCTTTCAAATGGTACTAATGTTGGTGGGAAGTGAGGATGCATACTTTTGAAAAGTGCTTGTTGCGGGTGGTGCGATTTATTTGATGCCGAGTGTATTTCAAAATGGACATAAAGAGAAAGAAATATTGTGCGGCGTTCGGGTGTTTAAATTCGAAAAGAAATCTACCGGATTTATCTTTTTTTTCGCTTCCCAAAGATGCTGAAAGGTATGTTTGCCATGTAGGTAATCAATAATTCTTAGGATAGTATAGGAACCTAACCTACCATGACTACTGCTCAGAATGCGTTCGTTCGTTTCAGCCAAATGACGTCCACTGCTGCTGGACAAAGGCCTTTCCCAAGGTTTTCCATAATGAATGCGTACTTACACCTACATACGTACCTCATTACATATAAGTAGATTAATTATTTTTTCACTAGACAGCAACCCTAACAGCGTAAGAAGAGTTCAGAGGCACGCGATAGAAAGAGACAAAACTTGTAGGTGAATAAAATTGTAGGTACGTAGTGCTGTGCGAGCTGAATTCCACTTTATCGCGTCGTAGCAAGACTCGCATTTATTTAAATCGTCTTGCGGAGTAATCCTTCTGTACCTGTACTATTACTTATTCTGTGGTATTGTGTAGAAAGTAGAGCAGTTTCTAATTTTTTTAAATACTGTAAAATTTAGGTAAGGTGTCAATCAATCACAAATTAATTTCAAAACAATAACTGGCTTTCAGCAAAAAGTGTACTTAGTACAAAATCAATCAATAAGCTGGGTATGACTTATCCCCCCCCCCAGGCCATAAACTGGGTATTAGCATCATATTATGTATTATTATGTTCAATACAAACAATCATTAAGTTACACTCACCCCAACCGCGTCTCCGCATTGCATCGAATCCTATGAAAATGTGGTTTTTGGACATAGCAATACTTATTTTTCACAATTTTTATTTTTAAAAATTACTGGTCGATAGGTTACTTTATTTTGAAGAATAAATGTTATTAAAAGTTTTTTTCTAAAACTGATAGTTTAGCCGGAAAAAAATATTTTCCATCCCAATAGTACGCCGGCTGCGCTCGATTCGGATATAGTGACGTCACGCGGCCTTGCGTACGTTGACTTTTAGCGGCAAAAGCGGCCTATGTTTATTACTTAATATCTTCGTAAGTAATGGTCCGATTTGGATAATTCAAAAAGATATATCTTTCTTATGTCTTAAAGATTAACGTAGATACTAGTTTTATTGAATTTTCTACAACAGTACTGATCCTCATTATATCTTTCATTACAGAGAACAGGACTGTGACTCTAGCTAGTGCCCTGCCCGGATGCCCTACGGATGATTTTCAAAATATTATAGTTATGGCGATGCGAATTGGCCACTGGGCACTGACCATCGACATCAAGTCAAATCCTTTGTATATAGACCACAAGTTCCCAAACATCTGTTTTTGTAATAAACTAGCTGACCCGGCGAACTTTGTTCCGCCTTAATGGCAATAAATAAGCAGACTTTTTTTTAATTTCGAACGGGATAAAAAGTATCCTATGTCCTTCTCCTGGCTCTAAACTACCTCCCTGACAATTTTCAGCTAAATCGGTTCAGCCGTTCTTGAGTTATAAGTGGAGTAACTAACACGACTTTCTTTTATATTATACAGGGTGTTAGGTAAATGGGTATATGAGCCGACACTAGCCCATGTTAACATGGGCATATAAATGGTATGGTGAAGTCAGAAATTTGATATCATTTAATTTTTTTTAATTTTCATACAAAATAAATTTTATAAAATCTGATTTGTATGAAAAATAAAATAATTAAAATGAAGATATCAGTTTTCTGACTTCACCATGCCATTTATATGACCATGTTAACATGGGTTAGTGTTGGCTCATATACCTATTTACCTAACACCCTGTATAGATAGTATTTTTATGTGTCGTAAACGTAAATAATGTAATTTATTGTTAATATTACAATATCATGGGATTTATTCATAATCTTTTATTTAGGCTCTCATTTTAAAAATGCTGTCCCATGATTATTTAAATTATATTATATTTTGACACTACCATTGTTTTTTCTTTTCCTAATGCCCCTGAAGGAATGCGACCCTAACCAGTGGTTTATGTGTGTGATTACTTGAAGAGATAGTAAAAGAACCATTTAATATTGAAGTGTGCGGTGTGTTCCTCTGCGTTACATTTGCATACTCTAGCTAGTCATGTATAGGGATTTACGGACTACCTTTCCTATGGGCAGAAGAAATCTTCGTTCTTAGCAAAAAAAAAACAAAGAAATAGAAGAACATAATTTTATTTGAGAAAAATTTTGATGTGCCATAAAGTAGGTAACTAATTACCAATCAATAACAATAATGCAAAAAATTCGTAACTTACAAACATGTATTTTGCAACAGCTCACTTGACATTATTTATAAAATAAAGACCAGTCTATGATGTGTTATTGGATCAAACTAACTATCAAGTACTAAAACGTGTCTTTTAACCTGCGCCTTGAATAAAATCCTTAACATGAACTGGTAATCCAAATTTGTAATCGCGAATGATAATGAATTAATGAGTACTTTACATACCAAATATGGTACGTTTGTTAGACCAATAAAATATGCCATGTTACATTTCGATAACATTTTACAGATAAGACAATCATATTTCTGTAACTATGTTAACAAAGGCCAAACGACACGCGATAGTACCTATACTAAAGCCTGAAGATCTCTATGGATTTATTAGCTACATATCCAGTATAATTTGATTATTCATTTCTAAATATTACTAGAGACCCTATAGGCGTTACAGTTGTTTAAATGCCTATACAGATTCGCTATTTCTTTAAAAGTAATATCAAAATTGCATATTTATTTTATAGAGACTCGTTATAGGTTTTATGTAATAGTTTTCGTAACATTATGTGCTAGTAACAAAAAACCCTGTCTTAAAATTACAGTTTAATTTCAAAGGCTTACAGTAACATACATATCGCTTTCGTGTGTTGATTTCACATTGATAGAAGTGCCTTTATTTTTTATTTTGTGGACAAGGAGCCTAATCTAATAATATGAGAGATTTGTAACAAAGTCTATCAATCATGTGATATTTTATATACTTAAAATATATATCATATTTGTCCTTCAAACAGAATGAGCAACGTTTTTATTATAATACCTATTCTATTTAATTACAGCGTATATAAATAGTCAGGTAAGGCAATGCTATGTGAACAATCTAGGCATAGCCGATTAATGTCGTCTTCTATATACGTTTGTAATACTAACCAACCAGTTATTTGTTTTGATAATTCAGTTATCTTTGTTAAAATATCATTATTATAACATACCATACACTACGTTCAATATGAGCTAGAAGAATTTATAATGTTTATAAGATTACAAACTGAGAGATCAGAAGGATATTATATTATTAATATTTTGAATTCCAATAACACGGTGGAGTCTTAAATTAGCAAAAGCTATTTTTCAATTTGTAAAAGGTTCTTATAAAAATATTATAGACAACTATAAATATATTGCATAACTTAGTGTCATTAGTGTACACGCCATATTGAAAAACTTAAGTATAACATGTTGTATTCCTATAGCAAATACTTTTAGTAAGGTCCTCGCTAGCTATAAATTACATTTCCACCCGATGTACCGTCCATCAGCCTTCTCAAGTCAATAAATATCTGTACACACCCATTAAAGACAAACACATGAATTACAAAGTGACATCGGATGGCGAGTAAGCCTGCCAACCGCCGCCAGTAAGAACATTGAATACACTTCGTAATATCAAAGCAAAGTTATCAAAAGTTACTTTACTAGGATGTTATTCAAAAAACTTAAGTTTTTATTCGAAAATCCTGCTTCAAATACCTATTACAGCTATTGCTGCCAATTATAATTGTAAAATAATCTTAAAAATAAATATAACAATAGCATAAAATTAAATGTGATGGTACCCTAACTTTAAAAATATAATGGCAAAACAATGTCTATAGCTTAAATGCTAGAATTATGTACTCTTAAAAACAAACGACGAACATTTTTGTTACATTACTGTCCTGTTTTTTTTTAAAATAGGATCTCGATATGAGCAGAAATGGAATCACAGATAAAAAAGCAATTAATAATGAAAACCAATATTACATTAGCAGAACCGCAGTAATGATGTTTTTTTATTCATTGTGGCATGCCTCATACAATACTACTGTACAAAACAATATTTACAATTACTGAAGAAATATTAAACAAGGGAATGGTTAAAATAATCCCCTTGTTTTATAAATACTATCTAAGTTTACTTATAATTTATAAACATATTGGTTTACAATAAATTATATTTTTGACCATTCCTTAGAAATTCTAATAAGTGGTGACATGTCAGTCGCACAGAGTCGCACTAGTAGAGAGGTATTATAATACTACAATTAAAACTATCCAAATATACACATTTCTTTGAAATCTTTACATAAGATCTCGACAATCATACTTATTTAGTCAAAACAAACTTTCTAAGTTTTATAAAAAAAAACAAGTCTAACAGCAATATTAATGTCGTTCAAACTGAATTAGTGCATGTTTAAACAACTTCAATACAGACAACTGCACGAAGAAGCATCTACATTACAAGTAATGATTTTCATCAAATCATTATTGACTTGTACTAACATGTACCATATTATTAACACTACTATTACTTTTACCAGTAATTCGATACTTTCACACTCAATTGGAAGTTAGTTAAACTTTTCATTCAGACTTTTATAGAATAGAATACTATTTACAACACAACTATGATCACTTAAAAGTAAGTTTCGCAATACATTCGTCTCACAGACGAATTAGACTTAAGTTACAGCGTTTAAAGCGCAGAAGACCGTCCTATCGCTTAGATTCAGATGCAATAAGGACGAAACGGACCGTTCAAACTGGAAAATGAATAGCACCACCGTTCCTAACAACCGTCTTCGAGTGTCCACTCACCTGCAGCGACTCTTAGGTCCAAATTACAAAACTACACCCAAAACTCGATTCAATCTCAGTCATAGAATCTTTCCTGTGATTGCTCCACACAGCAGCAGCAGACGACGTGTGTCGCCGCGACACTATTTTTTTATGTATTTTTACAAACTACTTTCAGACAACGCATAGCACGCAACCGATGCTATTTCATAGAAACACATACAAAACAGTAAATTCACGACGACACAGAGTGGGCTACGAGCAGCTTTAATCCATTTTTAAATTGAATCGAGATTCAAGTTTCGTTCTGTAATTCGGATGAATTTGTAGTGTCTTAGGAGGGTCACGTGATATCGCTGTCGGTCGGGCGAGGCGGGGTGGCAGCGGGGTCAGCGTATGAGGCAGGTGAGGCAGAGCTCGGCCGAGCCGATGCAGTCGTCGTGGCAGAACGCGCCGCACTTCTTGCATAATATCATCGCGCGAAGGTTGCAAACGCACGCGTCTTCTGCGCCCACGCTGCGGCAACGCGCCACGCTCTGGAGGTAACGAAAAGTTTATAATTAATTGGCTACTGATATTAATTGCTCAGGGGGCGTATCGTGTGTTTACGTCAAACGAATTCGAACTCGACTGCGTAAAAAAGTGACATTAAATGTATGACGGATTGTACAGCGCCCCTAGCTTCCGCTAATTTCATTCAAAAACTAAAATTTTCATATGTTTTTTTAACACAGTCGATTTCGAATGCGTTTGACATTTTTTTATGCATAACATAAACTCACACTACGCCCTCTGGTAGTCACACTTGTAAAAAAAATACAAATATAAAACTTATTTTATACTTATTTTTTTACTATTTAATAACTTTTTTAATTACAATAGGCATTCAAAATGGTCACTCTTATTGTTTTTTTTTGCAACTCCCCACTCTATGAGGGCGCAACGCACAGTTTGAGAACCGCTGTCAAAACTTTTTAAATCGATACAACTTTCATCTTCAAAAATAAATAGTAATTGACGCTAGTTCGGTCGTGCTTAATTCGGTTCGTAAAACTGATCACAAGTTCTTTCGCAATGAGAAAATTTAAATTCTGCATATAATAAAATTATACTGACCACATTCGAGTTTTGATTAGAGGGTGGTGCACTGGACGCTCTTGGTGCGACATTTGGAGTCCTCTGGACAAGGATGTACTGCCCCACATTGTTGGGTCGATTCTCATTTATCTAGAATCAAATGAATATCACATTTTCTTTATTGTGAAAGTGGGTTTGGGTTTGCACTAAGGCCCGGTTTCCACCAAGGCGGGGCGGAGCGGAGAAGAGAGATGTGTCGGGCGACTTCTATAGAATTTTACAGTGACGGAGGGGCGGCTCGGAGCAGAGAGATGTGGAAATAATGAAATCTGATTGGTTATTCAAAACATTTCTCCGCTCCGCTCCACCTTGGTGGAAACTGAGCTTTACTCTTGGCTTTGGCACAGAATAAGTAATAGTACAGGTACAGAAGGATTACTCCGCAAGACGATTTAAATAAATGCGAGTCTTGCTACGACGCGATACAGTGGAATTCAGCTCGCACAGCACTACGTACCTACAATTTTATTCACCTACAAGTTTTGTCTCTTTCTATCGCGTGCCTCTGAACTCTTCTTACGCTGTTAGGGTTGCTGTCTAGTGAAAAAATATTAATCTACTTATTTGTAATGAGGTACGTATGTAGGTAAGTATGCATTCAATATGGAAAACCTTGGGAGAGGCCTTTGTCCAGCAGTGACGCATTCTGAGCAGTAGTCATAGTAGGTTAGGTTCCTATACTATCCTAAGAATTATTGATTACCCACTTGGCCAACATACCTTTCAGCATCTTTGGGAAGCGAAAAAAAAGATGAATCCGGTAGATTACTTTTCGAATTTAAACACCCGAACGCCGCACAATATTTCTTTCTCTTTATGTCCATTTTTAAATAATACTTCGATCATAGAATTATAATCATACTACAACGCACGCCAGCGTCCTGACGAGCGCGCGCGTGACACTCGACTGATATAATACCCGCCGGCGGGGCGCTTCGCTGTAGGTAATTATCGGATGTACCGCGAGGAGTGAGCCAGGCCTGGCTTTGGTCAAAATCTCACCCAAAACATTATGATGGGACTATAACTTACCTCATTATGAGCCATGACAGGCACAGGCAGTTGCCGTACAAGCATAGGCGGCGGCGGGAGCGGCAGCGGCAGGCGGCACCCAAAACATGACGATGAGACGATAACTTACCTCATTATGAGCCATAACCGGCACTGGTAGCTGCCTTACAAGCATAGGCGGCGGCGGCAGCGGCAGCGGCGGCGGGGGCGGGCGCGGCGCGCGGGAGGGGCGCGTGAGCAGCGCGGGCGGCGGCCTCAGCTGGCCGCGCAGCGCGTCGCGGTTGGGACTGTTCTGGATCACCGCTTGGCATATCTGGTAGCTGCGTTCTAGGTTGACCGCGCCTGGGGGCACTTTGTTGGAGCTCCGACTTCTGGAATCATTAATAAAAAAATATAAGAGTCACATCCTGAATGCTTTTTACAGTAGGATGGCGCGTTTACCCTAACCCTTGCTAAAGCACAGACCTGACCATTATTTGATACAAAACACTTTGACAAAATATCTAAACGCGAATGTTAGTGAGGATAGATGGGAAAACCTACTAGATGGATTTTGATGAAACTTTACATGTATCTCATGTGTTAAGTTCGCCATAACCTGTGTTTTAGGTGCATAAATAAGTTTTAAATAAATAAATACATCATAATAGAACATAGGCTACTCTTTACTGAGAGTAACTAAAGCTAAATTCGTTCTTTCAATATCTTGAATGATGGGACATGCATACCTGTTGGACTCTTTCCCTAACTTGGACTTCTTTCCCATAGGCCTGGCACTTTGTGTAATAGTATTGGATGTTGAATTTACAGGCAGATTTGTAGCAGTTGTGCCAGACACTAAACTAGGAATAGTGTCGTTTTCCAGCTTTATTGACATCTCCTTCATTGACTGGCAACTCTCAGAGGAACTTGATGACTCCATGTTGTAATTTGCATCCCGATCTTCTTTATACATGCAGTTTTCATCATTCATATTAACATCATCCAAACTTGTTTTGGAGTCTTCACTGACGTATTTAGTGTTTTCATTGTTTACATTTGAAAATGAGTGTAAGGTCACAATATTTTCGTTATTAGTCCAGTCGTTATCTGTTTTCCATGTCACTGCTGAGGTCTTTGGCTTTGCTGGATCCTGCATACTGTCATCAGGGTAGGAGACTATCTGTAAAACACATTTTGGAAATTGAGTATACCACAGATTACAATGTTAATATTAGGACTGACAATAAACTAATAATGCTCACTGATGTATTTGTTACTTCCATCATGGGTATGGAAGAATTGTGGGTTAAAGGCATTGTCACAACAGCTGTAACATCTGCAAAGTTGACAAATATAATATTAATGAAAAACCATTGCTAATAAATGTACAGATTACAGCCTGTCAACAACAAAATCTTGAAAAGAATACATACTTGTTTCACTCATGTATGATGATAGTTCCATTAGATTTGGATGTGGAGGAAATTTTATATCATCACTCTCTGAAAATAGAATGTATAATCATATTATTAAAACACATGGCATACACAAGTATGTTAAATATTAAATTAGAATAAGTATGACTTACGTGATGTAAGAATTGATAGTCCACCTGTTTCTAAAATAAAGGATTCAGCGTCTTTAAAATGTTCATCGTAATAACTTTGTACATTATCCATTGTCCTGTCTTCACACTTGACTTGAATGTCCAGATCTTCACTCTTTATACTTTCTTGCTGGTCTACTTGTGGTAATTGGCACTCTATTTCTTGTATTACCTCAATCTTCTGCTCAATCTCTTGTTCTATTAGAACAGTAGAGTTATTTTCAGTGGGTGATTCCAGGTGGGCGGCACTTAAATTGCTATCACTAGGCATAGAATCTGCACACTCTTTTAGGTTTAAATCTTGTGAGACTGGTGAGTCTTTAATTTCAATATCATCTCTTAAACTCTCTACAGCATTCACTGTAGTAAGAATATTTGAAAACAAATCTGCATTACTATTTGGTTCTTTTGTCGCTCCATCATTTGATTGATTCTCAGTTTTTGGACTTAAAACTGAAGATATACTTCCATCATCATAATTGAATAGTGGTGTAGTTGCTTTGCCATCCTCACTGTTTTCACCTTGGTCCTGACTAGGGAAAATGTGTAGTTCATCATTTGAACACAAGGGTTCAGTGTTGTAATTATTTTCAGTGTCTGAACATGTATTACTTTCAGTGCCTTCAACATTGTTGGGCATAAAACTACTATTATCCATTTCATATTCTACCTCAAATTTTATCCTTTTAGATAAATTTACATATTCATCATTACAATTGTTAGATCGTTTTGTTGTTTCAGTAATTGCATTTTCATTTGCCTTAACTTCCTCGCTAACTTTGGATACAGAAGATTCTTCTATTGTAACAACATTCATATCCAGTTCATTTTTCAATTCATTTCTGTCCGGGTCATTGTCAGGCAACAAGGGATCAAGTAGTGGATCAACAGGTGTTGAAGAGGTGGAATCTTCCAATTGCTGCACTGAAGATGAGTCTGAAAAGCTGAAATCTACCTGGCACTCAACATAGCCTTGGTTATGGCCTTTTATGTGTTTGATAGGTAGTAAATCTGGTAGGGGTGCAGATGATTTAGACGCAACACAAGCTGGTTCATCTTGCACATCATCTGCCTTAGATGAGGACCTGGTCACTGCTCCAACTGATCTCATCCTCTTGCTTGTGCCTGATTTACTCTTTTTAATTTTTGGTACAGTACTACTGCTTGTGATGGATGCTGTTGGCCTTAATTTTATTGTTGTTTTTAGAGATGGCCTCTCTGAGTTCATACTGACTGCAGATCTTTCTTTCTTTGACTTTTCACCCCAGAATGGCTCAAAATGTTTCAGTTTCCAAGGATCAATTTTACTCTTTTCTTTTTCAGCTTCAGTCTTCATTTTTTGTTGATTTTCTGGAGTGAACTCTCCACCTGAAAGGCTGTCTTGCCACTCTAAGCAAGCTCGAGCAAAAAATTCATTACTGAGACTAGATGAGTTGAGACGTCCTGAAGGACTGAGCCTATCTACACTTGGTAAAAGCTGTCCCAATTTGTATTGATATAATGGTGGTAGTAATGAGAATGTGTGTTTATTTAACAATGCTCTAATATTTGTGTTCACTAAAATTGAATCAGGTGTTTCTAAATCTATGCATCCTTCTCTGGTTTGTTGTAATTGTGCCGCTGTGGATAGTTTTTTCCCACTTCGCTTTCGCGGCTTCATACAGAATCCTGGTATACTTGCTAGCACTTCACGCATGGTCGAAGGTTTACTCGAACAGCTCGATTCTGAATACGACGAGGCTGCTGTCCATTCTCGCGTTTCCGGGGGTGGCGGAGGAGGCAAGGGTTTAACAATAATCCTAGGCAAAGGTCTTGAATGACTGGAACTCTTTTTTCTTCTTTTAGACTGTTTCTTAGATGAGTGTTTACTTGTTTTTTCGGTATCATCTGGAATACGTATGACTGAATAGGACTGTTCATTGTTGTTGCAAGATAAGTATTTACTATCAGAAGAAGTATCTGAATAATCCATGTCGTTACCAGCTGTGGTTTCAGGCGATACATCCAATTCCATTGTTGTAATCTAAGATGAACAGAAAGTGTGAATTGAAAATGCTGAATGTATGCCGATAGCAATCACTAATTCAACCCATTGTGTTACAATCTAAACACTCCAAAATGTCAACTTGATGTTAAAATTAAATATATAGTCCTTCAATCATAGCCTACTTCATCAAGAATGAAATTATTAGCATTTAATCCATTAATTTTTCTATTTCAAGAAATACGCAAGTAAAATCAAAATGTCACAACAACGCAGAAAATGGATTCCCGTAGTGTTGTGAAAAATACAACAGAGTCGAGAGATCAACCATAGAGCCAATGAATATTGCGGAATATTGGGACCAAATGTCACTTTTAATGATTCCTATTGGGCAAAAAAAAACTAGATAAATTCTATTGGTCAATAGATGTACCTAAGGTCCTCCTAGGGCCTGGGTCAAAAATATAAAGAAACCTCTCTAGTCTCAGTTTACACTAATTAAATAGATAGCTATCATTTATAAAAATTACGCAATAAGGCACTCGCCCCTTTGAAAAAACACATAAATTTAGTCTATGACCTTTAGATATAGCAACACTTCCATTTCCGCTTGTTTTGTCTTTGGTCTTGTAATTCGTTCGATCTCCGCCATTTTGTATCCTGTCTTGTCTACGGAGTTAACCAACCAAGCGTCGAATGGCGTTTTTGTAAAAGTGTTAGCTCTAATTCAGTGTTTGTGTGTCTAAGTGATTTCAAATTGAAGAAAGATAATACTCTTATAATGGGCAGAGGAAGGTAACTAAACTTTACAATAATCAATTGTTTTTCCACTATGTGGTACTTTCATGACTGTGCGTGTTAATATTTTAGCGGTTTTGTTAATTGGCCTGTTTCTACGTTTTAATATATATGTATTCTAGTTAAATATGTTAATATACTATCACCAGGTATAATATTTAATCTATTAGGCATTACATTTGGTTTTATTGAGAGTAGGCATACAATTGCAACGTGCTCACTACTTTTTTCTCACTTAGGGACCGTAGTCGTGATAGGCGCCGGAGTCGTAGCCGGAGCCGGAGCCGCAGTCGTAGCCGTAGTCCTCGCTATGGTCTTGGTTCCGGAGGAGGCGGTGGTGGCGGCGGCGGATATGGTGGCGGCGGTGGCGGCGGCGGCCGCCGAAGCAACCCAGGCGCCAGCCTACGTAAACCCAAGTGGGATTTGAGCAGACTGAAGCCCTTCAAGAAAGATTTTTATGTACCTCACCCTGACGTCGAAAGTAGGCCTGATTCCGAAGTGGAAGCTTGGAGAAGTGATAATGAAATTACCCTGAAAGGGCGTAACATCCCAAAACCAACGCTATCCTTCGACGAAGCCGGTTTCCCTGATTATGTCATGGATGAAATTGACAAAATGGGTTTTTCTAAACCAACTCCTATTCAAGCTCAAGGGTGGCCCATTGCTCTGAGTGGAAATGACATGGTCGGCATTGCTTCAACTGGATCTGGGAAGACATTGTCATACATTTTGCCAGCTATAGTTCACATCAACAATCAGCCTAAATCAAGCCGAGGTGATGGCCCGATTGCTTTGGTTTTGGCACCAACAAGAGAACTGGCCCAGCAAATCCAAGAAGTTTGTGACAAGTTTGCAAATACATCTAAAATTCACAACACCTGTCTATTTGGTGGTGCACCCAAAGGTCCCCAAGCTAGGGATTTAGATTCTGGTGTTGAAATAGTTATTGCTACCCCTGGAAGATTACTTGACTTTTTGGAAAGTGGTAGAACCAACCTGAAAAGGACAACCTATTTGGTATTGGATGAAGCTGACAGAATGTTGGACATGGGTTTTGAGCCTCAGATAAGAAAAATCATTGAACAAATAAGACCAGATCGTCAAACCCTCATGTGGTCTGCTACATGGCCCAGGGAGGTGCAGAGTTTGGCTTCTGAATTCCTCAAAGATTACTTGCAAATTAATGTAGGATCATTGTCACTCGCTGCTAACCACAATATTTTGCAAATCATTGATGTCTGTATGGAATATGAAAAAGAAACTAAACTTAGTACTCTCCTGAAAGAAATTATGGCAGAAAAAGAGAACAAAACAATTATATTCATTGAAACAAAACGTCGTGTTGATGACATTACCAGAAAAATGAAAAGAGATGGGTAAGTGTTATTACTGTTTATTTAGAATTCCTTTATAGTCGTTGACTACATCTTTAGTTATTATCAATTAACTGGTAGGCCACTGGAAGTATTTATTGATCTGTTCTTATCTTAATATGGCCAACAATTTAAATTTGAATTATGTCCTTTCCAACTGCAGTCAAACTAATGTATTTTAATGGATATGGATAACACTATGTTTTCTTACAGTTGGCCTGCAGTTTGTATTCACGGTGACAAGTCACAACATGAGCGTGACTGGGTATTGCAAGGTAAGTTTTCTACATTTCGAAAGTAACCAACCAATTATTTTCTTTTATTTTGTTATTTGCAAATTAATCGATAGCTTGATCTAGAAGTTGCCAGAAGTAAAAGTGTGAATTGTTAATGTCACTTTGATAACGCTCAGTAAAAGAGATCTCAGTACTATTCAACATTTAGATATCTACTTGTAAAATATAAATGGCTGCCGAGAAGCGGCGTCGGACTGCGGGGATCACGAGCGCGCTGTAGTGGTGCCCGATGTCACATGTCTGAAGGCGTGTCTGCATGTGCAGGCTGGAGGCTGCGGCCGGGCGGCGGAGGCGGCGGCACGCGCGTCCCGGCGCCGCGCCTGCTTCCGCGTCCGCACCGCGCCCGCCACTAGTTGACGGGGCAATGCCCTATGCGCACTGACTTGCCTCCGCGGCTAGTCTGAGCCGCTTCTCGCTCGTTCGGCGCCGCCTGGCCGCCTCGTGGCCTTGCGCCGTCGCCCTCGAGGCGGCGCCGGCGCCGGCCGGCTCCGTGGGGCCCCCACCAGCGCTCGGTGGTCAGCCCTCGTACTCGCCTCCGAGCCGCCGGGTGGCGACTTCTCGCTTGATCTTGTATTACTACGTGCGTTACACATTTTAATTATAATGATGGGATTAAGTATATAATTGATAAGAATGACGATTTCATAAGGGTCATTAGAAAAAATAACAATTTACGATTTATCTATGTCAGTAATAGTACTTAGATTAGAAATTAACGAGTTAACGGATGTATCATCTTCAATTCAATTGAAATGGCAAAGGATATCTTCGAAGCATTCTGAAAAGTACGCGCGGTGTAAAAATAAAACCTACCTATCAGACTTGTAACTTGTTGTGTAGGGCGATTTGATATTGAAGAGCTTGGTGTTCATCAACATGATGTCTATTGTGGCTATTTTAAATTATTTGGAGAACCAACTGGAAGTCTTGGTATATTTTATGTAGAATAGTTGTTTATTTATCAGTTTGATACAATTTCATTCCATTTTGAAGTATTCATATCTTTGTATTTCTCTAGCATCACATTTATCATAATAATATAATATGTATTCTTCATAACTTTTTTCTTTTTATCTTCATTTATTCATAATAATATGTCTTGATAGTTACCATTACATACATTTATTTATTTTGTTAAAGGTATCTTATTTTTATGTATGTATTAAATATTTATTTAGCAAAATAGGACATTATTATTGTGCACTTAATAATAAATTGCCTTTCTTACAGATTTTCGTAGTGGGAAAGCTCCCATTTTAGTTGCTACAGATGTAGCTGCTAGAGGTTTAGGTATGTATATCTCTGTGCAGTAATGAATACTAAGTCTACTAAGTATATTTATTATCTAAATCTGTTCTGACAATACTTGTTCTGTTTCAGATGTGGATGACGTTAAGTTTGTAATCAACTTTGACTACCCGAGCAATTCGGAGGACTATGTGCATCGTATCGGTCGCACAGGACGTACTAACAAAACTGGCACAGCATACACTTTCTTCACCCCGTCAAACGCCGCGAAGGCCGCTGACCTCGTATCAGTATTGAAGGAAGCTAAGCAAGTTGTCAACCCTAAATTACAAGAACTAGCCGAAAGAGGTGGTGGCGGCAGCAGACGTAAGTTATTTTGTCGTCAGAAATGTTATGACTGACAGATTTAGATTCTCTCGATGATATAAACATCACTATACAATAGAAACAATGTATTTTTTTTTTGCACGGAATCCAATCTGATTTTTCTGAACAATTGTTACAGGGCACCGCGGGCGTGGCGGCAGATATCGCCGCGGCGGACGACGCTCACGAACACGCTCGCGCTCGCGGGACCGTCGCCGCCGCTCGCGAACACGCTCCCGCTCGCGGGACCGGCGCCGGCGCCGCCACAGCTCCTCCCGCTCGTCGCGCAGCAGGTCGTCGCGCTCCTCCAGGAGCCACTCGCGCTCCCGCTCCCGCTCGCGAAGTCGATCACGCTCAGGCAAGTGCAGCCCCGTCAAGGACACCACGCAGACGGCGCCCCAAGCGACGCCCCAAGCTCTCTTGCCCACGCCGAAACCGCTGCTACCCACTCCCATCGGTCCCCAGCTCCCTCCCTCCCGCGGCGCCAAACAGAACGGCCGGGGCCCCGCCACCCCGCCGCGCGAGGCCCGGCCGGCCCGGGAGGAGCCCCCCGGCGACTCGCTCACGCTCGGGGCCAACGGCGCCCATGATTTCAACCGGCAACAGATGCCGAATCAGATTCCGCCTCTGATGACGATCAACCCTCAGAGCATGTGCGTCCCCCCTCCCATGAACGGCCAAGGTTTCGTGATGCCTCAGTTTTACGCTCCCGAGCAGTTCGGCATGATGGTGCCGAACTTTCCTCCGAGCGCCATGAGCGGCATGATGGCGGCGAGCGGAGGCTGGTCGGCGGCTCCCCCGCCCCCGCCCCCTCCCCCTCCCTCCGATCCCTCGGGCGGCGCGAGTCACGGGCAACGCGGCTCGGGAGGGAGCGGTCTCGAGTCAGATTCCAGGAAGCGCGGGCCGCGCGCCGGCGGGGCGGGCTCGGGCGGCGGCGGGCTGGGCGCGGGCGCGGGCGGCGGGCTGGGCGCGGGCGGGCTGGGCGCGGGCGGGCTGGGCTCGAGCGGGCTGGGCTCGAGCGGGCTGGGCTCGAGCGAGCCGGCCGCGCCCCGGGCCCGCGCGCGCGACCGCCGGCGCCGAGGAAGAGGACGCGACCGCGCCGAGCACGGCTCGGACGACGCGGGCGACGGGGGCCTCGGCTCCCAGGGGCTCGGCTCGCAGGGCCTCGGCGGCCACGACGGCGGCGGCCTGGGCCGGCCCCCCGGCTACGGATACTCCTCTGGCGGGCTCGACGTACCCCATGGGAGCCTCCTGCCGCGCATGCTTCCGCAGAGCGCGGTCGGCGACTTCGGCGACCAGGGTGCTAATTTTGCGGCGTTCGGGTCTTACGGGTCCAGAAATAACCAAAAAATGGATAACGACAATTTTAACGATCAGAGTTATAACGACGCCGGATATAAGAACGTTATGGACTACTACGGGCCTCAGAACGTTGGTTCGGGCTTGGCCGTGGGTATGGATCAACCTGTGCAGAACGGTGCGCTGGCAAATGGCTCCATGGGGTACAATAACCGCCAGAGGAATCGCCGTCGGTGAAAATACAGAGGTTTGTTACATTCAAACCAATGCAAACTCACCTCTATCACACACTCACATTTTTCAAAAACTTTAATCGCTTGTATTTTCGATGAGTCGGCAATTTGGCATTAGAACTGCCTACTTCTGGGATTTCTAATGTCATACATACATTCAAATTCCAAATCGTAAATATGCTGCCCATGAACTACTAGGTTATCTTTTGGTGTTGTCACTACCCATACTACTAGGATATCTTTCTGAGTAGTTATGTAAAGAATAAAGATGGTATAAAAATATGTATATTTTGTTGATAAAGATTTTTCTACTGGAGACTGACGATCTCGACATTACATATACATTTTTGTTTTGTTGGCATCTCTTCAACAACACCTCTCCTTATACCTTACAATTTGTATTTAACATCGATGACATGGACATGGGTCTAATTTTGATTTATTTTTATTGCAGAAAACGGTTACAATGGTGACTCACGTCGGCGCAGAAGACGCTAAACTAAATTATTGTTGATGGACTGAAGAACAAATTGATAGAAGTTAAAATTGAATGTATGGTAGAATTCCATTCCATGTCGATATTTATGTACTTTGTGAAACTCAATCATATTATAATCTTTTTCTTTCCTACAAAATTCATATAATTGGGTCAAGTACTAAATAGGCTTCAATTGTAAAACATTAGGTTATTTTGCTTAATTATCTCTAAGCCATTTTTAGTTGTGTAGTTAATAATACGATACCAATTTATCTTGCATTTGGGGTGCAGCAGCTAGATTTATACTTTTTCTGATGATCAGGAGCTATTCAAAAATTTGTATGCTAAGCCCATCAGTCCATTATGGTTTAAATATACCTAGAGGTATCAATTTATTCGTATTCATTATACTTTACCTTATAAGTACCACTTTTCATCTTGTGCATCTAGTTTAGAGAACTTTATATAAATGAATATTCAATTACAAGTTTTGTTCAAGCACTGCAAAAGTTATGTTATCATTACGATCAGACTCTTTATATTACTGTAAAATAATAGACATTACATGGCTTCAAATGTATGTTATGTAGCAATACTCAGCCATGTATTTATAATCTCCATTTAAAATATTGATTTAAAAGTTGTAATACATAGTATAATGTTTTTAATGTAAGTGTAAAAACTAAAAGGTGTCATTTGATTTGTTTAATTGTCGAGTTAGCATTTTTTTCAGTTAGTATTATGTACCAAAATTACTTTGTCAAAACATTTAATTATAATATTGTCTAAAAATAATCTTGGAGTCGGCATTACTTTGTAAATAATAATTAGTATACAAACCAAACTTGGTTTGATGAATTTGATGATTCATGCAATGAATACTTAGTCTTTGTCGTATTATGAATCTATATTTTGTAGTTATAATCTCAGTGTAAAAATGGACATTAATAAATTTTACACGACGTAATAATGCTTTTCATTTAAAAATATTTTATCCACATCAGGAATATAATTTCAGTAGGTACACAGTACACACAGTTCTTGTAAAATCATTTCTGCCTTTATGGTATCAACTTCTACACGATTACAAAATAAAGGTTACAAGAAAACTCTGGCAGGGCTGGGCAGGGCATTTCCACACAATTTTCCCTAACAAACTTATGGGGCAGGGCATTTTCACAACTTTCCCTAACAAACTTATGGGGAAATCCCCAAGCACTTGCACTTACCAGTGAGACTAGCGCATAACTGACTTGCTTATTATTTACTTGGGGCGGGATTATATAATTTGGCTGCTGGTATGTACCTATCTACACATTTGATTTAATGGTTTCTAGCCCTGGATCGATCTATTCCCAGTAGTCCCCTCAAGGATGACAACTATTCCCAGTTGTCACACACAGTGCCAGAGGTTACTATCCTACTAAATTATTATAAATGCGAAAGCTTGGATGTCTGGATGTTTGTTACTCTTTCACGCAAAAACTACTGAACGGATTTTGATGAAACTACAGTATTATTGTTTATAACCCAGAATAACATAGGCTATAATTTATGACGATCTGTGACAAACGAAATTTCACGCAGGTGAAGCCGCGTGCAAAAGCTAGCTGGGAATAATCGAGCCAGGATAGCGCTAAATTGGGACTCTAACTCTATTTTCCTTTATGGCCCTAGCTCAGCTAGCGGAATTCCGCCATGAATCGGAATTCGGATCGAGATGTCTGCAATAAGATGGTGGATACCGTATCGTTGAGTTTTGCCGTGCAGGGAAAACCGTAAAGAAACAGTTAAAAGCGTGAAAATAAAATTAAGCTATTACAGTTATAATGTATATTGAATATTCCAATAAAATTTATAGCTAAACAACAAAATAAAATGGACGGAATGTGAGATTCTCAATGAAGTACAAGCTAAATTTACAATGTAGCTTAAATGTAAATCAAAGCAAGTCTCCTTAGAACTAATAACACGTAGAGCTTTTCGGGGAAACCGTTTCGCCCTTACGTGATGTAAAAACAGGATTTATTCTTATTTAATATAGTTGGTACATAATGTCATTTTGCGTCATAGTGTACACACAAAAGAAAGAGTGTACTTTTAATACATTGAAACTAAAGTACTCGTAATAGAGTCTAATGAATAAATTAAGAAAAGTAAAGAATAAACTGATTTATTTCAGCATTGATTTCTTCTCACTTAACATCAGGTGTGATTGCGATTAAATACCTGCTGTTCTGCATAAAAAAGTTTTGAAGTACCTACCTCTAAACAAAATCCGTTACATATTGACATTATGACACCAAACTATACATAGCAATGTTAAAAGTAGCATCAGCTATTGTTAGGTAACGCTTGTCTATAAAAAATAGCTTTGCATATTAATATAAATAAGCGCAAAAAAGAACAATAAAGTTTTAAAAGACCTAGAATATTCATCAATACATTGTCATGATCATGAGATTTTATTGAAAGAAATTAATATAATACATCTTTGCACATAATATTGTACTATCCATAGTACTTAAGTATAAATATAAATTTAATAAAAACGTACATAACTGATCTATACATATTGTAATAATAATAACACACAATCTTGGCCTTAAAATTACATGTAAAATCATAATTTTACAGGTGGGAATTACATACTGATTCCTAATGGTAAATATCGAAAAGACTGCAGATTATGTAAGTTTAAAGTGGATTTATTTAGGTTTATTAACTATTTTGTGATAAAAATATTTTGGTAACAAATTTTGTAATTGCATGTAAAAGATATTTTATATTATGGAATGACTTTATCCAACTATAAATAAATCAGCTATTTTTCTTGCTGGCACAATATCTTAATACAAGTTACAAGTAATACTTAATAATACTAATTAATTAATTGTAAAATTAGGCCCGCACTATACAAGCTATTTTAGGCATAATATTATCAAAAATAAGCGCAAGTGTCAGATGAATATTTCCAAATGGCCATTATTATTTTATTTTTTATAATAATACAAGCGGCAATGCTGGAACATTAAAAATTTTGTTAATTAAGTAATGTGATGTAAATAGGCATATTTAAATGACCAAATTCATAACATAACACTCGGCTTCATACCTTAAATACATAAATTCATTTACCTAACACAGTGCGGGAAGACTAATACAGAGGCAGTCAAAATAAATGCGATACGATGACGACATATCAAGTAACTTATCTATAAATTGGCTAATTAAGGTTCATTAGTTTTATTAAGAAATTAGAAAGTAGTGAAACCATTTCAAATGGACAACATTATAGACAGAAAAGTAGGCCGTAATTGGTCAAGAGGATGCGTATCATCGCTCTTATAGCGTACAAACGAAGACATAGACCTTGAGGGTTACTCCGAAACGCCGTTTACGTAGCTTCGGGTCTATTTGTCACCGTCGCCCATGCTAGCATTTCGCGTTGCGTGAGAGGGATCGCAACATCCAAAACTTCGAATAACGTTTTTCGGAATACCCCGCTTACCTGATAATCATCGTAGCGCATTCGCAGACTAAAGATAACCTATATTGGGTCGATGTTAATAAATCCAGCTGACCGGCACCCATTGGTGGTCGGTGGAGAGAGCGTGCAGCGCGTCCATGATCTTTGAGTAGGTGGTGTCGGCGTTGTTGTTTGTGATGACGAAGTCGATGTACTTTTCGTACTGCCGGTGGATGCGAGCGCTCTCTTCGAGCGTCTGTTTCATGTCTTCTTCCTGTTGATATTGAGGTTATAGCTTTATTGAATGCAGAAAGATTTGGTCTAGTCCTTCAGGAGTTGGGTCTCTTTTGATTGGGAACAGGACACGTGAAGGGACACACACGAAGTGAATAATTACTTTGTGTCGTAGTTGCCAGATAAGAAGACTGTTTTCGATTGAGGAATATCAGACGGCTATGGCCTCTTCATAAACTGTTACCTCCTTAAACCAGTGCTATAATACGGTTTTAGTGATTCTAATTTATTACATTGATTTCGCTGCGATGAAAAGAAGCAGTGCTGTAGGGTCATTCTGATATTTTTTTATGAACACGACGGTGTTACCAAAAGTGACGAAGTGTCAAATTAGATCATAATATTGTGACAACACGTTTTGGTTATTATAAATATGTAGTCGAATATACTTTATTTTAGTTTCTATGCTATCTAATCTATCTACATGCAAATCTACACTATCTATAACACTGCATCTTACCTCGTAAAGCGACGCCAACGATTCCAACGTGCGCGCGCGCCGAGAGCTGTAGCGGATGGAGCTCTGCCGGTCAAACTACGCCAAGGGACAAACAAAATAAAATAAACGCATGCTAAAGTCAAATAAAACAAAAAGGACTTATGAACATAAATAAAAACTTCAAAATATAGTAAGCTGTAAGAAGTTTTACCGTTTCTTCTTGACATAGGTACATAAGGCATGAAATAGCATGATTATTTTACTCGATTTAAATTCAGCATGATCAAGTTGTCTGAGGGCCAAATGTTATTTACATTTTCTTACAACTTAACTATATTATAATACAATCTCTATTACAGGCAAGGAATTGGAATTCATATTAAATCTAAAATATCAGGTACAAAAATAAAAATAACGCAATCAATTCAGACACAGATCACAAAACTAAAGCTTTAGCAGCCAATTTATCATATTTTTATCTAATAACTTTCTATCATCCATTCACAGGCATAAGGTCGTCCGCTCAATATGACAATAAAATTTCTAATTCTCTTTAATAATTAAATTAGTTTCGAGCATCTCAACGAAAGACCTAAATTGGTCTTATATTCTGCAGTCATGCGACAACAATGCTACGATCTCAACTACTAACCCTTAACCAGGCCCAAAAAAAAGTCATTGGTTTTCAACCGTATCTCGCGAGCGATAAGGATGGGTAGCTTGGGGTCATTGGACGAAATTCTACGTGCTCACGGACCAGGCTTTACACGACATAAAGTTCAAATTGATGTGGGCTCTATTTAACCAAGGCCTGGTTAAGGGTTAAATACTACAAGAAAGCGTCTTACCGTCAGGTTTCTGTTCGAAGCGTAGGTCAGGTTACGTAGTTGTTCGATGCCAGGCGCACCCACCATCACTACATATGGCAGGAATTCGCTGCTGTTGTGAAGCAGTTTCAGCGACTGCGGGGCGCAGTCTAGGATGCACATTTTTCCTGAAAATACACCCTATGTTAAGGCGTGAAGATTCTTTTTAGGTTTCAAGGGAGTTCTAATTATTCCGATTGCTGGTGACAGGTCTATTCTTCGCTCATTCCAGAATTAATGAGAGATATGGTTCGTTTTGATATCATTTTGGGTACTCTGCACCAGGGTGTAAGAATTATTTTCTACAAAATATAATATCCACTTCTTTCCGTATGTATAAGTAAGAAAAAAAAAAAGTATTGCTAGGAGATTTCTTCATGTGCTTAGTTGCCTGTCGAGGGACTTGGTCAAATTGCAGCTTAAAATTTTGTGTGCATATCGCAAGACGAGTCAGTTTCTACCCGATCCGGCGTTGGGCCGGTTCGTCACCGGGTTGACAATCGATGAAATAACCGGCTCGTCAACACACCCATTAACATGTTAATGATTCACTTACCTTCCTTGATAACGGCACGTATAGAGTCCAGATGTGTCCCGTAGAGGTGTCCGTTGTGTTCTCCGTACTCCAGGAAGCGGCCGGCGTGCGCGTCCCGTTCCATTTCTTCCCGGGACACGAACCAGTAGGACTGGCCGTTTTCTTCCATGGGCCGAGGGGGGCGCGAGGTATCTGCAAGTAATAGTAGCGCTTGCTTGAATAGGCTAGTTTCCTAAAAAAATTTTTTTACTCCGTCATGTTTAATATCAAAAAATATTGGACACATATATTTTTATTTGTCAATCTAACAAATGATTACATAGTTATGGTGCGTTGAAGTTCCGCACGACGTCACAACGTGCGGCACTTTTATGCAAGCATTGACGTCACGGGCCTCTTCTTATGAACTTTGGCGCGCTTTATCTCTTTAAATTTTCATTAGTTTGAAAAAGTGAAAAATACGTGTAAAGTATTTTTTGATAAGTTAACTGACGGACTAATTAAAACTCTTGCTTTTTGACCCAGGAAACATCCCTATTCTCAAAATCATAAAAATAAGTTAAAAATAGAACTTACTTAACCCAATAAACGGGCATAAAAAGTTAAATTTTTTCATTGTTTTTGGACAAAGTATGGAGAAAAGCATATGAGACAATAGTGTTCTGACAAACGATCTGTAGCTGTCTCTTTTACCTCAACATCTATTGCATTATCCTTCAATGGCATATCGATCTTCAGAGTGATTTGCAGGGTACAATGTTTACGGATAGCCATTGCGATAGCTTGCGCTACACTTACGCGGCATACCAGCTCCAAACCGGACCACGTAACGCGAGCGTGTATCGCAAGAACAAAGGACGGGCTCCTTGTATGTAACCTTGTCATACTACGCTAGCTATGCCATAATGAACTAGCTCCGCCCCTCGTAGCTTTTCGCCGGACCGAGACTGGTAGACGAGCTCTATTTTTCTCACTCGTAGGTACACAAACTTCTCATTTCACGCACCTGCGTTAACCTGAAGAAGCTAGTCTTGTTTAATACACTAATCGCAAACAATCTCCTAGCTACACATACGCGACACGACCTCTTTTTACAGCGCTAGCTTCACCCCTTTTAGTTCGACGCTGGACTGAGACTCATAGTCTTTTATAATGCACTAGTTGCAACCATTCTCCTAGCTACACTTACATGGGACGAAGGAGTGTACGAAACCTCTTTATACAGCGCTAGCTCCGCCCCTTCTAGTTTGACGCTGGGTCGAAACTCGTAGACGAAATCCTGCTCCTAACTAGTCTCTTAGCGACACTTACGCGGCACGACAACCAATTTCCTAGATATACTTTTGCGACACGACACTTCCTCATACAGCGCTAGCTCCGCGCCCTCTAGCTTCACACTAGACCGGGACTTGTAAGCTAGTCTTGTAAATAAGGTAATCGCAACTAGCTAGCTGACTAATGTGGCGTGGCACTACAGTTACAAACCAGATCGGATGGTAGCACGAGCGTGCGCTTCAGGAACGAGAGTGCGCGTGACCTTTTCGTATAAAGCTAGCTCCGCCCCTTCTAGTTTCTAGCTAGATGGAGACTCGTAGACGAACTTCTGCTCCTAACTAGTCTTCTATACTTACGCGGCACGACGGCCCCGAAGCGGTCCGGGTGGTCGTGTATCATCTTGTTCTTGAGCGTGCGCCGGCCCACGCCGCGCGTGCCCACCAGCGCGAGCGTGCGCCGCAGGAACGGCGGAGTGCGCGCCACCTCCTCGTACAGCGCCAGCTCCGCGCCCTCTAGCTTCACGCTGGACCGGGACTCGTAGATGGACTTCTTGTATCACGCAGGCGAAGCCGCAGGCAAAAGCTAGTCTTATACGCTAGTCGCAACCAATCTTCAAGATAAACTTTTGCGACACGACACCTCCTCGTACAGGGCCAGCTCCGCGCCCTCTAGCTTCACGCTGGACCGAGATTGGTAGACGAGCTCTATTTTTCTCACTCGCAGGTACACAAACTTCTCATTTCACGCAGGTGAAGAAGCTAGTCTTGTTTAATACACTAGTCGCAAACAATCTCCTAGCTGCATACGCGACACGACCTATTTTTACAGCGCTAGCTCCACCCCTTTTATTTCGACGCTGGACTGAGACTCATAGAAGAACTTCTTTTACCACGCGGGCGAAGCTCCCGCAGCTTTAAGTTAGTCCTTTATTATACACTAGTTGCAACCATTCTCCTAGCTACACTTACGGACGAAGGAGTGCGCGCAACCTCTTTATATAGCGCTAGCTCCGCCCCTTCTAGTTTGACGCTGGACCGGTACTCGTAGACAAACTTCTGCTCCTAACTAGTCTTCTACACTTACGCGGCACGACGGCCCCGAAGCGGTCCGGGTGGTCGTGTATCATCTTGTTCTTGAGCGTGCGCCGGCCCACGCCGCGCGTGCCCACCAGCGCGAGCGTGCGCCGCAGGAACGGCGGAGTGCGCGCCACCTCCTCGTACAGAGCGAGTTCCGCGCCTTCTAGCTTCACGCTGGACCGGGACTCGTAGACGAACTTCTTTTTTTTCTTGGATATCTGTGGACGAAATAGTTTTTATATGCAACTGGCTGGAAGAATTGAGAATGTTACTAGGTATGCAAAATTACTTGAAACCTATGTTACAGTTAAGCTTTTACATTTACAAATACATTACTTTTTATTTCATTCAAAAATACCCAGTAGTTATGATTTTATAGGCATTCAAAGTTCGCTTAAATATTGAGTCCCGCCGACGGTCACGTGACCCCGCGTGACGTACATTCACAGTGTCCGCTCACTAGAAAACGGATATAAACATACTTAAATACATTTTTTTTTGTAAATACATACTTATTATACATATTAACACCCAGACCCATCACAGAAATTAAAATTGAACCAAACCCAAACTTGATGCGATTGTGTCATTTTATTGCGAATTACCTTCCAGCTTCATCATTAGACCCCGATTACTATATAGAATTAAAATACTCATCAATACAAAACGAACGAGCCCAAACTCGATGCATTTAAGTCGTTTTATTATAGAGTTCCTATGGCCATCTTCCAGCTCCATCATCAGATCAGCTCCATGTCATCATAATATTGCATGGTCATCCAAATCACATGTGTTTGCGAAATTTCAGCTTAATCGGTTGCCTGGAAGTGGGTCTTAATTCAGCTTGCAAGATTCCACCCATACAAATATGAGCCAGTCGTTGTAATATGACGTCACGCGTATAAAATGGCGGGCCGGCCGCCGCCCGCACTTTTAAAATTCAATATCTTGGAAACTAATTGACGTATCGAAATAATTCTTTCACGTGTATTTTTTATTTTTAACAGAGAATACAGAAAGCTAAAAAACAAAATTAGTGAACATTCTTCATTGCTGATAGTGGAACTTCTTTTTTTTTCTTGGATATCTGTGGACAGAATACTTTTTTATGACACTGCTAGCTGGAAAAATTACTGATAGTGGAACTTTTTGGGCATCTTAAAACTAGATGTGTATAAAAGTGCTTGCGCCACTTTAAATACTGTGGGCACGGCACTGGATGCAGGCAGCATAGGATAGGTCGTTATGGAAATCGTTGGGGGAGGCCTTCGTCCAGCAGTGGAAGTCATTTGACTGAAACGAACAAATGTATATAAAGCATAACCTGTCAATATTTTTTCGTATGTCATTGTGCTACTGTACTTATTCCCGGAGAGATTAGTTATTTCCCGCTTTTTTTTAAATAGTTTCAAGAACTTTAAATAGAAGTTTGTTGGCGTGTATTTAAAACCAATTAGGAACAACAGAAAGTTTTTTCTTTAATATAAATGGAAGAAAAGATATTTTTACAGACAAAAAAAAATATTCAGTAACATTAATATATTGAAACTAACGAGCAAGTCTTACAATGGCAGCAATTATCTAATAACAAAAGTTAATGTGTGAAATTGTACATGACTCACAGCAATTATTCCACTGGGAATGCGTTAGGAATGCACTTTTAAATTGATATTCATCGGGCATATTAAAACAATGGCCATGAACAACAATCACTGGAGGATGTAAATTATAATTGCATTATTCAGATACACTCAGCATGAAATAGAAATGAAAAGAGCATTGTTGAAAAAATATGCAATACAGCATATTGTTTGTAATTTTAAACATCTGTTTGACAATACAATCAGAGTTAGTTGCAATGTTTTTATAAAAACAATGTCTTTCTATACTGTCACAGAAATTATAAAGTATTCAAAGTACGACATATTAATAACATCTTAAATAACAGAGAAGTAAATTACTGAAGAGAATAATAAGCTTTAATAAGTACCCTCTGGTTTTTTACACATTAGAAATTCTAAATATAAAAGTTTTGACTAAACAAAATATCTCACCCTGGCTCCACAAATGCTGATTTTGTGCACAAAGTCTGCTTCGGGCGGCACATACGCTTTACGCCGCTCCTCAAGCTCTGGCGATGGGATTAACCCAACAACCTCAGGGTTTTCTACATGGCTTGCTTGCCACCAGTTTGGGTCTTTTCTATCTGATACCTAAAACATAATTAGTATGTATTAGTATAGATAAGAGCAGCAATATAAAGTGAAAATAATTCAAAGTTATAAAGCCTTTACAGATTAGTTTCAAAGTTTTGTGTACTTCTCAGTTTTGTCTATACTTACTTGTAAAATATCTCCTCTTTTAAATTCTAATCCTATTTCCTTACATGGCAATAATGTATCTTCTTTAGGGTCATAGTCAAATAATGCTCTCATATAACACTGTAAAATAAAAAGCAAAATGTTACATGACACAACTCTAATAATTTCATGAATAGAATATAATTTTGTCTAGGAATAATACTGAAAATACTTACAGTAAGTTTATTGCTTAATTGATTATTCTTATCCTTTAAATTAGGTCCAACTTTGAGTGATACTCTATCATTGGGCTTAGATACGGCCTCCTTGAGCTGGTCTTCTGAGTTTATCTGCACTCCGTCTACTTCGAGCAAGACATCTCCGACTGAGAGCAGGGCTTGCTTGGCCGCAGCACTACCCGCTAATATCCTAGCTACTATTAACTGTCCATGTTCGTCTGTTGTTACCTGTTATTGACAAACATTTTGTAAATTAAACATAATTTTTTTTAAATCTTCAGCTCAATTTTCACATAGTTTATGGAGTATTGTAATAAGTCTTGTTTTAGTATGTTAGAAATATCATATTTTGGGCATAAAAATAATATTGAAACTATTCGATTTTTTAACTCTAATTTTATGACTCTCATCTCCTACTTGGTTAATTATTCAACATAGTAATAACTAACTCTATCTCATTTCCTTATCTAATTACCTTTATGGTAATTCTTCATTATTGTAATAATAACATAAGTAACTTACAGTTAACCCTAATGGTTGTCCAGGTACTTTTCTAAGGCCAACTACTTTGACGGTTTCTATCGGCATGTCTCCGTTCTCCTCAGGACTGTCTGCACCTTCAGCGATGTCTTTACTATCCTCGTCCTTCACAGCTGCTTTCTCATCGATGCCTGAACCTCGTTCAAGCCAAATGGCACCTATTTGGTCATGAGCGTCTATTAGTGCCTGTAAAAAATTGAGAATAGCATTATTTGTTAAGAATGAAAGAAAAAGAATGACTTTCTCTTAACACTTAAGGACTCGCTAATGGGTCTAACGGACCCAGTCCTTCAATTTTTGTGTAATAACTTTTAAGTTTTGACATTTGCGATGTTGTCGCTCTTAGTACCTTTCTACGACATTGTAGCACGGATAATAGCGGTCGTACTCGACAAATAGCCCACTGCATGTGAGTGCTACAGACGAAAAAGGTGTTTTTGAGTCCGCTGGACCCGGTAAATAAAGTGATTTTTTTTAAAGTTCTATACTAATTTCTCATTAATTGTTAATTAGTATAAGTAGGCAAATCATAGTACTTTACGAAAATATACAAGCCATTTTTTTAAATAATTAATTACAGAAATTTTCAAAAATAACCTTAATTTTACCAAAAAAACTTCAATTACTTAAATAAGTTGTTATTTTAGAAAAAGGCAATAAAAATTACTATTTGGTTTACTACTGTCTTTGTTTATATCGTATTTTACTTCTAATAAAGTAGTTTTCACTTTTATTAACTGTCTTTGAAAAATACATAGGATTTTATATACTGGGTCCAGCGCACCCGGTAGCGAGTATGGATGTTACAAATGAAGGTGCGAGTCCTTAAGTGTTAAAGAAATTGATTCGGGAAGGTTAAATAGTATTTATTTAGGCATAAAAATGAAATAATTTATGTTTATAGAAGGCAGAGAGCATTGAAAGTAGTAAATTATGAAAATAACCAACTGGCGCGCCCTAGTTGTTCCACTAAGAATCTAATTCGAATCTTCAGCATATTAGAGTACGATAAGGTGTAGGCGTGTCTAATTTCGAGGCTGGCTTACCCTAAAGTGAACCCGCGACAACAAAATCGCGAGCTCCGCTTGTTCGATAGTCCGAATGTTGTTCCCTCGGTACTCGCTCAGCGACTTTATTATGGTAACGTTGCCAAGCGACGCGGGCTTCACCACCAAATCTTCCTCCGATTCTATAGACTGTAAACACAACACTCACCAGTAATTAACCCAATCAAGTTTAACGACACTCCAAAATATGGAAACCGATAGGCGTGGCACTTGTTGTTATGTTTCTTGAATGAAAAGTTGCGAAGTAATGTCGATGCACTGAACTGCGATGGTTAATGGAGCGTCACAGTGAATTCAAATAAATTTCGTTGCGTACAGGTGAAGAAATAATTTATAAACAAAGTAATCGTTCGAAATTGATACAATGGGCAGCCGAAACTTGATTTCACATCAAACATCACTCTTCCTCCCGTACGCTTTGTACGACTGACAGTTGTACTATCAGAATATTTTGTAGTAAAAGCAAATATTTATTTCATAAAATAAACTTTACCAACTTGCAATAGTGTTTAAATTAGAATAACAAGGGCAGTTACTTAGTTCATTCATAACATTACTAGAAAGGAGGTAACGTCATGTGTCAAAATGACAATGGTGCCAACCCAACGCCATGAATGAGAAGTGCACAGTGGGGCATTCGGCAAAAAACCTTCGCTGGCAACTTGGTCGATAAATGACCATTTTATGGTCATGGTCAGACAATAATTAACCCTTAATCCATACAATTCGTAATAGGTTGAGTTTTCAGCGAAGCATGATTAATAATTACATAAGAAGATTACTTAATTACCTCACATCTTCTTCCAAAATCCGGGCTTTCTACAATGCTCTTCAAAAATATTACTTCATGGTTATTGAGATCATCTTCAGGTTTAGGTTCTTCTTTCTCTGAAATAAATCATTTTTTTACCAACCAAAAAAGGGCAAAAATGAAATTGAATCATGACAAGGGAGGGATTAGTACTGCATAGAGAGGGATGTCTGAAAAGGAAAAATGTAGGACCTATTACATTTTTTTTATTCTTGTTTGTGACACAAAAAAAATCGTAAAGGTTGAATGTGTTTTCCCGCGCGACCGATTCGAGGACATAAAAGGTCACGCACGCCATCATTTTTTGTAACATATCAATCTGTTGTTATTAAATTGGGCGGGGGTTGGGGCGCGTGGTCCCGAGGGCATGTGGTATGAAATTGAGGACAGTGATACAGGCATATAGTTCCAAAATACTGAACTGTCCTATGCATGACATTGACAGCGAGGCGCCACCGTCAATACCGGATCGCTGGTTCCGATTTTTGCCATGTTGGAAACCATATAGTTGAACGATGGTAGCGCCCTCCTGTCATTGAGTTTGGTGGGACAGTTCAGCGTGGGTCATCTTTAACAGGGTTGTTTGGTAAGTAATTTGATTTAGCAAATTACTGAAGGAATTACAAAAATCATGATAATGTGTGTTATTAAGTATCACGATGATACTATTTTGAAAAATTAGTTATAATTATTGATGTATGCTCTTTGTCGTAGATTACGTGTTGAATAATGTACCGTAGTAGTAGTAGCTTATAAATAATAATATTTCTTTTTTTTCAACTATGAAGTTATATTGCAGGCCTAAGCGTAACTACGTGGTAATAGCTCTTCAAGGTGTGGTGAGACCGTGAGATATGACAATTAATTAGTACAAACACAAATCAAAACGTAGAAGGGTGCGACTCTGTTGCGAAAATGTTAACAACTTTTTCGACAATTCATAAAATGTTTGTAAAAGCACAGAATAATAATAAGTAAAGGTCGTTATATTCGAGCAGCGAAATAGCTCCAGTTGATTGTTTCAGTAACTACTTTACAAAACCATTGTCGATGAAAAGTTGTGGTGGAATTTGAGTTCGCGATAAGTCGTGCCGTCACCGCAGCGCCGTGCTTTCCGTAACGCACGCAGCTGTTGAATTTCAAGAAAGCTTCACGCACGCTAAGCTTTACTTACTTCCGTCCGAATACGTTTGACAAAAAGCTTTAGAATTTGAACTTTGTGGTTTCGTAAAGTAACGTTCACCTATTTACTTACACTTTTAACTTAATTAGCTACCTACTAAGTAACTACCTTAATAAAAACAAAATAGAATAGGTAAGTGGGTATTATAAACGGCACTATTTTACTGTCTGTTTAGGTACCAAACTGTTTCAGTCTCTGTGGTAAAGTAAACCGTAACGCTCATTTGATGATACTAATTAACTCGACGATCACTCGGATATTGTTTGCGGAGCCGCCCCTGTTGGAAAATTAACACCCTAATTTTGTTAGCCTACAGGAACCATCCAACAATGAAAAGAAGGTAATATCATTTTATGCCTATAACAGTCCACAGCTGGACAATAGGTCCTTCCCTAATATGCGCCATTTTATCCTGCCTTCGGCTTGTCACCTACCGCTTCTGCTAGCGATCTTTTGCAAATCGTCACTCCTAGCTTAGAGGGTATTTTTTAGTTATGATTGCTAGCACAGCCTTTTTATTTGTTAATCTAGTCCCGACCTCATCTAAAACGCAGTTATGTAGAGTAGAGGCTCCATTTGATAGCACTAATTAACTCAACGATCACTCGTGCAATTATTTGCACAGGCGCCCCTATCGTAAAACCAACACCATCAATTTTGTTAGCCCACCGCAGGGAAAGGGACGATACAAATAATTTATGGGTTTGGTGCAATTTTTCTGCTTTTATTTTGTGCAGTTATTGCTTTATTATCAGAGAGCAGAAATAACAGGAGTAGCAGCGCGCGTTTATTTCCATACAAAAAAATTTCGCCATTTCCTGAGGGGGACGAGGTAATGACATTTGTGTAACAGCTGATGGCGCTGAGACACTATCGATATTTTTGTCGATGAGAATCATTGCTCTATGGTTCATAGTCTATGGCTCGTTTAAAAAAATGATATGAATTAATTTATTATCCTATGGGAGATTCAACATTTCAGATCTCTATTTAAAGGAAAATACGCAAAAGTTTGGCATTTCTTCCCTAGCACGAATACGAATTGTGAAAGTTAAGAGTTATATGAAAAAAACTAAAAAGTCATTTATATAGGCTCTTAAAAAGCACTTTTACACGTCCCAGTATTAACCCTACCACCATTACCCTACACTACCCATGAAATAGGTACCTAATATTCTTATATACCAAACATGACCCACGGCCATACTCCCTTGGCAAAGGGGATCGACTATCAGCCTTAGGCCCGGTTTCCACCAAAGCAGAGCGGTACGGAGACGAGAGATGTACGACGAAGCTGGCAGGCTATTTCCACCAAAGCGGAGCGGAGAAGAGCGCAGCGGTGCTGAGACGAGAGGAGATGCGTGAGCTGTGCGTAGCTGTTAGCTGTCAGTCTATTGCTATCTATGAAATACCGCACCGCTCCGCACAACTCCACACCGCTCCGCTCTTCTCCGCACCGCAAGGCAGCGTCAAATTCTATAGAAAATCAAGTGCACCTGATTCTTCTCCTCTTGATTCATTTCCATCGAAGCGGAGGGGAGTGAAGATGTGCAAATAAGGGAATCTGATTGGATTCAAAAAACTTCTCTGCTCCACTCCGCCTTAGTGTAAACCGGGCCTTAGAGGATGAACAAGAGGTGGCATTTTGAGCATTCATGCTCTTTCAATATTCTTTATTACTTTAGCGTATGTGAAGGTACATAGAAGGTTAGTTCAATGTCGAAATTCAACTTTCAAAGATGGTACGGAACTCTGTTTTAATTTTCTTTTGTTCGGTTTATACGTAAAATTATTTACAGGAGAGAAGTAAATCTTTCTAACAATACAATCACCAAGTCGATGTCGATATCGATATTTCATATTGTGCTGTACCACACTAAAATTTCCGCTGGGTGGCCAGCGTATTGAAATAAAAATGTACACACTTTTGACTGACCATAATATGTAAAATAATGAAACAGGCAATGTATTACCTACTAACTAAAATCAGTCATACTCTATAAAAAAACACCAGTTATCGTTAAAGTTACGTTGAACGTTAGGTGGTGCAACTCAGACTAAGAAGGTCAGTTCAACGTTTACAAAGTAACGAGAAAAAGCAATAATAAAATTAATCTTTTTCTGTTATAAAAAAAAACTGTTCATAGTCTTCTGACTGATCGCATGATGGAATAAAGGAAAAAAAAAAATAAAAAAAATAAAAAAAAAAACCTTTTTCAACTTCAAAGTTGGCACGGAATTCGGTTTCAATTTCCTCTTGTCATGTGATTTAAAAATGAAACAGGTAGTATCAAAATGCATTGAGCAAACTGCGCTCCAACGTTTTGGAGTCCAGGATACATGATTGTTACAAGCCTGGATCCAGATATTGCGAGTAGTTGGATCTTTTGGAAATCTGTAAAATAGCGGGAACTTACTTAACAAGTTTATTATGTCAGGGTAAATGTGATAAATTGAAAATTATTAATAATCGCCGGTTATTATGAATAATTCCCGACAGTCGAGGTAAAAGTAATAAATGAATTTACATTTATCAGTGATTATTAATAATGTATTAATACTAACAAATATAATAAAAGAGAACACCTATTGGCAGTATCAAATTGTTTGCATAGAATTTCGATTATATTGTTATAAGTAGGTACACTATCCTTAAAATATTACACAATTAGGAATTTTTGCTTTCCAGTCATTCCAGTGGCAACACTTCTAGAAATTTAGTTTTTTGCAAATTTAGTGTATTAATTAATGTGAAATAAATAAAATAATATTTACCGATGGAATGTAATGTTGTCCTTTTCAAGATTTGATGTTTCAGATCTCTTCTTACAATTAAAAACACTGCAATTCACCATTTTTATCGCAGCACGTTACTCTTCAATAGTGACATTTGGAATATGTCATTGGTGGCGCTGCAACTAGTTTTTATAAACTGAGTGAACCACTGGTCTACTTACATTGCTAGAGGGGATTGCCTGTCAGTTCCACTCCTGTTATTTCTGCTCTCTGTTTATTTCTGCTCTCTGTTTATTATTCATGGACTTTTATGTGACAAATAGGTACCAGACAATAGAACAATATAACGTCTACTACTACAATACTACTACTATACAAAATGTGCACAGTTAGAGCACAAAATAGAGTAACTAAGGTATTTTTACTGAAAGAAGGGAAAATGAGCATAGCAACTGTCTACATGAGTGTACCTACCATAACGGGAGATGTGACGGGAGTGATTGATGGATTTAAAATAGGTATCCTTTTGGCGTGGGCGTGAAGGTAAGTAGACTGTCAAACATCGACGTAATACTCATCATTTTTAATGCTCAACACGAGTAAGAGCCTACCTAAGTATGTATTATGATTTCAGACTGAAATTCAGCTTATAGTAGGTGGTTAAAATGTCTAAAGATGATGCATTAGAAAACACAAAATACTTAGTTGATAAAGCGCTAATAAAACGTCGTTATTCGATTTTGGAATGTAATTGCATATCAAGTGAGCGTGTTAGGAAATGCAATAAACGGAATTTACATACGTTTTTTTTTGTTGTTTTTTAAAAACATAAACAGATGGATTGGTGAGGGATAGTCATTTAATTTCGCGACTTTAGTGGAAGGGATTTAAGCGTCCCTGCTCTACATATACTTAATATCGCCTGAAATAATGATTTGACGCATATTTCACAGTACTTAACACATTTTACCTCGCTCATGGCCGAACAGCATTTTCCAAGCGCAAATAACAAAAACGTAAAGTTTCTGTCGAGTTTCACGATTGGTAATTGCCACTAAATATAAATACCGAGGTTTTCTGTCACACACACTCAAATAACCGGTACTTGCATGAAAATTACGAGTTAACAGTCAGTAATTTTGCTCGCGTGACCTAACGTTACGAAGAAATCATGCGAAAACTGGAGGCGAAATTGCGAATCTTTTAGGTTATGTCTGTTGATCGTGTTAGAAATTACTCACGTTCATCCGGCGGTTTGTTGCCGAGAGCGAGATCCCTGAATCCCCGCCAGTTGACGGTGTAGCGTCCGCTGCGTCGCACCATCATCGAGGTGCGGTGTGGAAACGCGGTGCGGATGCGGTACGGATGCGGTGGCGAGGCGTCGGGCCACTGCCGCTGGCTGGTTTGGCATAGCCGGCTAGTGCGACGCGGCAGGCGTGCGCGGTATCGACGCGCCGACGCGTCACGCGGCCGCCGTCAGCTGAGCGGCACGTCACAGCGCCGCCCGCCCAGCCGCCCTACCGCGCTTGCGCACTGAAACCGCCCCGCACGTTACGCTGCGAGCGCATTGTCTGACGATAAAATTCTCGGATGACATTTTTTTCAGTTAAGATTATAAAGTACCACTTAAATAAACAATGTTTCTTTCTTTCCTAACATTATGTATTTTTATTGACCTTTCACAAGTAAACAAGTAAAAGACATCAACGACTAAAGAACAATTTAAAGTGATTAAACTCGTATTTACACCACTTTACAAGTTTAAAGCTACTAAGAAAAACAAATATTGTCCACTCTCTCATGATGCTGGAAATTATAGCCTTCTTAGGGTGTTTAAGTATTGACTAAAATAAACATACAAACTTACCTACTTTACTCCCGATATAATTTATCCACAGACGCTAATTCGATTCGAGTTGTTAATATTAGTTTTCGGCTTGTCCACTTTGGGAAGGGAAGGGATTAGAAGAGGCTCGCGACAAAAGTTCTGCTGCAGAAATAAGTAAACGCTTACCATTCGATACGATCATGACCTAGGTACCTAACCATTGACTGATAATTAAAACGTTTATAAGTTATCGTGCCAAGTCACATGCACGGCAAATCATGCCAGTAGGTCACACGTACGACAACTATCATTTATTTGTAACATCACAAACACAGTACCTACTTAGTTATAAATTACTAATACATGTAAACTTTTCTGCGGATTAATTTCATCTACGACACCACCGACGGCAAAAAGTCGTGATCAAAAAAGATTGATCACGATTTTTTGTCGTCGGTCATTGGGCACGGTATTCCCGTTTCACGTTCCACACTGAAGCAGACGCTCACCGTTGACGTTGACTGACTCACGCCGCCTATTTACAGATCCGAAGCATCTTAATACTTCATGCGCTTCGTAATTTTTCACGCTCAATCTACTCGACGAAATTTTACGGCTGCTTGGCGACTTAAAGAAAATTAATGATGTTTATGTTCTAATTTGGGAGCGTGTATTTGTTCCTTCATAATGTTGCTGGTTTATTAGCTATTGTCCTACTTGGTAACGTAGTGGTTAGAGTTGAACTTTTCGAAGTGCTTGGCTCGTTTTTCAAGCGCATTACCTATAAATCTTTTGGAATGGATTTCAGTTTAATTGGGATTACTATGAGAGAGATATTTAAGAATTCTATGAAGCTAATTTTGAGCTTCAGAGCCATTTGTTTTTTTGCCATCAATCACGATTATATTTTTGGCATCATTTTCTTTGTATTGTGTCGGTTCTAAGAACATCGTCTGTGTCAGGTAGTAGACGTGTGACATGGTTAAATGTTGAATCACTGTTCAGTGTCCTATTCCAAGCCAAGTATTAATATAGACAATTAAAAAAAAGTAAAAAAGGTCACTAAAAGACGTTTTATGTCTGCTATCCGATAGAGAGTTGTCGACGAATCTAAGCGAATCATAAAATCACACGATAGAAGGAAAAAAAGGTATTCCTGAAAAATTTTGATTAGCTTTACTTCACTTACTAATATATATTAAAAAACATATATATACAATATTTTCAAAAACACAAGAAGTAATATTACTGTTATGATAAGTGTTGTTTTCACGATACAGTACTCTGTAAGATGTACAGCACGTACAAACGTATCATGTTTGTTATTTCGCATCTAAATTTAAATTCATGAAAGATATGAAAAATAGGTAAGTAATCAAATAGTGACGCACATAAAATATTACGATCGCCGATAAAACTTCGCGGCACTTAGGTACATTTCGATATGTTGATATTATAGGTTCTTTATTTTTAGAGAGGATGCTCCGTTAAAACTTTACACGTGTACGCAGTGTTTCATTAATTTGTTTTATTGACACATATTTTATGTGATTTGGTTATGGCAGTCGTCCTGATTCGTATTTTATAAGCCTCTTGTCATGAAAGCTTTATGTGCTCTCTCTTCTACCCATAACCCTCTCTCTTCTACCCTTTACGTCACCAAACAAATTTCTACCATCCAAAAGTTAAATAGTTTCTGATAGAATTACTTGCTGACGTACGTAGTCTATGAAAGAGAGCTGAGAAATTGATACCAAAGTACATCAATAAGTGCACTTACCTACATACAGGGTGTCTCAAAAATAGTAGAACAACACTAGGGCTGCCCACCATGTATGGGCTTGTCACTATTTCTTGGGAAGCGTACTCATATGACTTTATTACCTACTCAGATACATTAAATAATGTTGATGGCGTTACTTTATGTTAACCATTACCGAGTAGCAATTCGATTATCGAATGTTACCTTATCTTGATGGTAATCGATACTTTGCGACATACTCATACAGAGACGCAGTGCAGATGTTTGTACATGTTTCATTGGTGGAAAGTAGTACTAAATTAAGCAGACCTTATCGCTATCATGAAAAACACTTTGTCTAATAAATATACATTGTACATAGAAGCTACACTCAAAATATTGTGGCTAAATAGAAAAGTCAGGTAACTAAAGACTAGGTATATGATGATAATGTGAATATCGTGTCTCTTCTTCATTATCATTGGGCGATCCACAGCACTAATTCTTATGAGAGAAAATTACGAAAGCAATATTTAGGTATATTTAATGTTATAACAACTAAACATAATATACCAACTATCAAGTAATATGAGATTAGGTCTTGTAATCGCCGGCCGCTGCGGTAGCTTGCCCTGGAATGAAACCACGCAAGCATTGCATGGCGCAACCAGCATCGGTCCCCAGTGACTGGTGACTAGCGTCAAGTTAGTGCTGAGTTGGTCTTAGGATCTTATTAACGTACTTTACTTGAGACAAGGCCGATAAAGATATTCCAACAAAATTAATTACATGTAATTAATCATAGAGCTCTACGACAAGAAGAGGAAAATATTTGAGGAAGTAACGTAAAAAATAATCTACTGAAACATTCAATCTGAAAAAGCGAAGATCAAAATAAAACAATAAATAACCGGATATGTTTGAGTTACGGCCTAACGCGTGCATTCTAGAGTAGTAAACAAGGAAAAACAGCCATAAGTTATTATTGTGCGCCTCTATCACAGAATAATGCTATACTTAGAAAGTTAGGTAGGTAGTTGACTACTTAAAAACGTAAAAGTAGTTAACTCATTGCCGAAAACGCTTTCCATGAATGTGATTCACTGACTGAAAAATAAAGAATAAATTATCAACGAAGATTTGTTACATAAACATACTCGTAGTTACTTATGTAATCTCTGAAAGTTATTTCATCTTTTTGCGACCATGTACTTTCGGCCACACGGACAGCATTATATCAGTCGTGTGTCATTGGTCACTGTACAACATACAACAAAACAGTTGTTTTTAGGCACTGATAGAGATGCGATGACCATGTGAACAGTCCGTTGCAGGAGGCGCAGGTTGCCGACAATCGAATTTAGAGTTACGCCCGATAACCCCTCACCCTGTTTGTCTCGTGTGGCTACGTCACTATACTGTGGACGTGACATATTATGATTTGTAGAAATCACGTGTATTTTATCATTGGCTGTTCAATAATTTAGTATAACAATACATGATGAAAATCATTCACATATTTTCTGTTAATTAACCTACTCATTTTATCAACAAGCGCTTTAACAGCTTACCTTAAAGACTTAAAACGCTGCGATAAAGTTAAGAAAAAGTGCTGCAGCTGCTGTTGGTCTTTCTATGCTTTCCAGCGTACAAAAATATAAATAAGCAAAGCGTGGCTAAGTAACCACAAGTTGTCTTATCATCAGCAGCATCAATGTATAAAAATCAAGCAAGAATAAAAAGTAAAATATTTTTTTTTTATTAATAAAATTGTTTGTTTAATATGGTCACAGCACGGGACAGCCCGGGTAATTCCAAGCCACGTCAGTCTGGCGAAGATGCCTATTGATGAATACAATGGTTTTACTCTTGACCAAAGTTCTAAAAGTTAAACACTCTGAAAAAAGTTACTTTACAATAGCTGAAAGTTTGTCAGCGCATGCTCTCAACCCAGGTAAGAACTATGGTGCATCATGAAGTATGTATGGGTCATTGTGGCTTTGGCAGCTATCCTAAAAAGATTGTCTGGCAAGGGTTTGGAACGGTCAAATCTAACTGATGAAAAAGCATCACTCAAGTACAGTCGCGGAATGAAAAGGTTCGTCACCTTAGTGTCGGTTTTCGCTTGCACTAGGTACTGTAAGAGTCAAACCTGCCAACATAACCGTGCAAGAAACAGTGCTGCTAATATTTAAATAAATATGACGTTTGCTAACGAATAAGGTTTTGCTTGTTTATTTTTCTATCCCATCAGTGCAATGTTACAAAATGTAGTTTTTTTTATTTAATAGATAATGGCAGGTTGAACCAACAAGAAGGTTTTAGTTTATCAATCATAATAATCTTCTTGACAAGTTAAATCGTCAAACAACTTTGATCTGAATAATTTTGAACTTTACTGGCGAACAGTTAAAGATTATTTTCTCTAACTCGAGATTATTCTGTAACATAGTTTCAAAAGGTAATATGTGCTCGCGATTCGTTGAAGGAATCAATTTGAAAACTGACGAACCTTTTCATTCCGTGACTGTACATGGATCTCTCCAAAGCAAATAAGTAGCGAAGAATATAGGTACCTACGAAAGGCATCTGTAATTCAATTGCAATTTAATTGCAATGTCTGTTTACTTACCTACACTAATGAATCATTTATTACAAATAAAGTCTTGCTCAATTATTAAAACAAATATGAAATGGAATTAAATCAATGATTCAGAGGGCAAAAGGGAGAGATGCTGAGATATAGAGAAAATGTATTGTGTATTTTTAACTAAAAAATACTGATGGAGCATTTGCCAGTAAAGTTTTTGAGATAAAAAATGCGTGACTAATTTATATTCTTCATACCTTTGTAAAGTTACAAATATAAAATCCACCGTCCTCACAACTTCGGCGTTAAAATTAGTAGGTAAAGTATGCACCAATACTTTGATGAAAATGCATTAAGTACTTACGGAGCAGCAGTGTTTTCAGCACGCGACGCGACGTTTACCAGTTGCATTCTTTCAAAATTGCTACAACAATATCGTTAATGTAAAAAGGTTATTGACTCTTGATGCAGTAAGGTCATTTTTTAGGCTTTAAAACAGTGCTGTTGTCTTACAAATGTATTCTTTGCAAATTCGGTAAAGTGTACAAAGGTTTTATAATGCGATGTTTGACGCTTGTTGACTAAAATGTACTAACTAACGAAAAACATCATGACTTAATTTAAAAGTATGTTTTACAAAAAACCTACATTAATTTTTAAACAGTCGAGCGTCCAACTTTATACGGCTCACTAAAATTGTTGTTTTTTTTAATTCGTTAAAATTGAAAAAACCCAATTAAGTTTACATAACACTACGAACTTACGTCAAATAATAGGATAAATCTTGGCATGTTTTGCAAATGTAGTAGACTAGATATTGGTTATCTATTTGATATCTGGTCGTCAGTGGGCGCGTGCTGACCCGATAAGGGGGTCAAAGTGTGCCCCTATAAGTAGCGCGGGCGCGCGACACCCGCCTTACTTAGTTTTGTGCGCTCATGTACCGGCGTTGTTTCTTGCATACGTTGAAAATAAAGTGATTAATTAAATCGTTACGAAGATGCCGTGGACCAGCACCAACAGGTTAGTTTTGCTAATATTGAGCAAATTCACGTTCGGTTTTTCGCGATTTTTACTTTACTTGCCTTTTTTTATTGATGTCTATTTAAAAATAAAATAAAACATACATTTAAATGTTTGTAATGGAAGCTAAAGTTTCAATAAAAATAAATGTTAGGTATTAAATTAATAATGTTGAATTCCTATATTTTCCGATTTTAGTGCAAATAGTAAAATAATTTAAAACATTTCAGAATTTACGCGAAACCCTCAAACACGAGCACCGGCGAGGGCTCCGTGGCCGGCGCGGTCGCTAACGGTGGCGGTAGCGGCACGCACGCCGCTCTCACCGCCGCTTCCGACACCGGCGGCCGCTTCGAGCTCAGCGACCATGGCTACGGCAAGAGCTCCGTCAAGCTCCTTCACGTTCACCGCGACAACGACTACCACTCCATCCGAGAGTTCGAGGTCTCCACCGAACTCAAACTCATCTCAGAAACCGCATACGTCCTCGGCGACAATAAAGAAGTCGTCGCCACCGACTCTCAGAAAAACACCATTTACCTCCTGGCCAAAAAGCACGGCATCAAAACGCCCGAGGAATTCGGCGCGGTCGTCGTGAACCATTTCCTCTACATGTACAAACAAGTGGTGGCGGCTAAGTGTAAAGTCGTCGAGTACCCCTGGGAGAGGCTGCAGGCCACGTTGCCTCACAACCACGCCTTCGTCTTCTCCCCTACTGCTACCAGATGGTGCGAAGTGTCCCAATCAAGACACGGTGAGTGACTGCTATTAAACAGTGCCAATAAGTTTTAAGTTTCAAGTTTTGAACTAGTGTTTTACTGGGTTCTGTTATGTTACACAGAGGCTGTGGCAGTGAAATCAGGTCTCAGTGGTCTCAGGGTGCTGAAGACTACACAGTCCGCGTTCGTGGACTTTGTGCAGGATGAATACACAACTCTACCAGATGCTGCGGAAAGAATATTCAGGTAAGATGCAATTTATCAATTTTACATTTACATTTGCAAGACTAGTTTTAAATAAAATAAATTAAATTAAAAATAGTTCAGTACAGATAAGACTATCTTCTACAATATACTACATTTAAATAGCTCTTGACTAGTCTAGTAATTACTAAATATCTATCAGACTTTAACATTCATATTTTTTCTATAGTACGGTAGTGGAGGCGGAATGGACATACGACAGCATGCGGACGGCTAACTTCGACAACGCGTGGTTGACCGTCAAAGACGCCATCTTAGATAAATTCGCTGGACCCCCAGACGTGGGCATATACTCCCCGTCCGTTCAACACACCTTGTACCAGGCCGAGAAGGTCGTCTTAGAAAAAGTACCTGAGGTATGTAGAAGTTTATTTTTCAAGACCTACCCGCGCTCTCGAAACCGATTTAAATCAGATGATTTCAAGTCTCAATTCGAATCAATCCTAATCAAATGGAATATGGTTCAATGTTAGATGCAGGCAAAGATGGGATGAATGAATTTAAATCTAACTTAGTTCAAGTGGGTACATTTAAAACTGTCAAAATCTTCCGATTAAAGTTTGAAAAACCGGTTTTAACAACACTGACAACTTTATGGATCAATTAAAAATATTATTTATATTTATGTATGAAGGAGCAATAACAATGTGGTCATGTGACTCAGTTAATTGTTTCAGACAGTAATTAGGTATCGAGTGAGATATCGATTGAGTAAATAACACGATTTATTTGACGCGTCGACAGGCCGACGCGTGCGCCGATAACTAATTTTAAACAGGGCCAGTAAATTATTACTAGTATCAATAATTTGATTTATGGTCGTTATGTCTTCTAAGATAAGGTTTTATTTTAACTTTGTTTATAAACAAATTAAAATTGTAAACATCGATGGATCAGAATAAACTGTTTAGAAAAGTCTAAGATTTAAGTATTGAGTCTATGTTACAAAAAAACATATAAATTATAAAATGTAATTTACAAAGCTTCATGCCATTATTGCAATGTAAATAGAGTTAAAATGTGTTTTTCTGTAAAATTGTATTAAATTTTCATATTCTTAACTAAACTACTTCATATAAAAAGTTTCACTTTTGGTGTTATTATTACCGGAATATTCAAATGATTAGAATGCGATTAATTATTTTCGTGGCCAAAAGAATGCATGAGGCGACTGTGAAAAATAAGTATAACTACGTAAGATTTCATTTCACTATAAAGCCATGCACGAGTAAAACATTAAGTTATGTCATACCAATATTGATTGCAATTATATTAATTAGCCTTGTGATATGGGCGTGATGTGACGCAATTGGAGGCTAAAGATTATCGTAAATAATATAATATCTTTTGAATTTAAACTATACACGATAGATATTTGTTGTTTTTAGAATTAGGTTAATATCGTTGCTTGACCATAATAACAACTCGTAATAGCATAACTAATTGAGCTAAATAATGTGTCAAAACAAGTTTATTGGTCTGGTCAATGTTTAAGTTTAAGCTAAAAAACAAAATTAAAGATTAATTATTATTTATGTCGTAGGCATAAAGTTAAAGATAAGAAGTTATTTTAGGCGTCCAATTCTCTTCTTTAGCTGATTAGTTTGAGGTCAACTGACTAAAAGACTGTGTAAATCTTAATTCTAAAGTAGTCAAACATTTATAAATAGATGCTGTACTCGTATAAGTCCGCCCTGCTATCTTAGGAAGCTATTTTTACATAGGCGAAATATCCAAGTATTCCGATAACTTATCCTATTTTTTTTGTTGTCCACAGATAACCTGGGTTAGAATGACAATGCCCAATAAGCACTACCTGAACATAGACCTGTCAAAATTCCCCGCCAACGTGACGAAAGGAGACCCCCGCCACCACATCTACCAGCCCATAGACAAACCTGCAGGCCTCATCTACGCACAACTACGTAGGAGACCAAAGAGTCACTTGTGACACCAATCTAGCTAATCGTTTTTGTTCTAACTATAGTTTCCACTGTACAGTCAGTTAATAAAGTGATACGTATTATATTTGGGCTGATAAAGTGTTAAACAAGCTGTTAAAGTGTTAAACAGGCCAGTCAAAAGATAGCAATCGCTGTCATATTTTGACTCGCAACCACTGTGACTAGGAGAGTTGATATGATGGTTTTTTCGCCACTAGACAGACGGATTAATTTTACTAGTTCTAAGACATTATCAAGTTCAAATTATTAGTAATACAAACTAGATGTAAGATTTGCATTGTATAATAAATAACTACGTAAGTATTTACAAATTTACATAATACCATGAATTACGATGTGACATTTTTACAGTTTGCTACGAGTTACGACTACTCAAGGCTATGAACGTCGTAGTCAAGCGCTACGACATTTATTCGTAGCGCCAAACTCGTAGTCAGTGTAATTAAGTTCTGTTAAATACAAAAAAACTTTGACTGGGTTATTTTTAAGCATTTCGATTGATATTAATATTATATTGATCTGTAATTGTAAATATTAAAGTTAAAGTCTCAGAATAACTATCAAAATGTACTTTTACTATAAGTCAACAAATAAATTGTGAAGTATTATTTGGTTTGATTATTTTGCTCTGCTCCTTCTGACGTAACCAACTCTTAAGTTGCAAAAGTATTTATTTATAAGTAGTTAAAGTGAATAAAAATCTTTTAAAATATATTTATCACTTTCTTTCCTCGCATCTTCTTACACATTAACTGACCAATTAACTTCTAAAGTACTTATACCAGACAAAATAAAATAATACACAGATTAATTTACTACAAGAAGTAGTTAAATGATTGTGTTATTAAACTAGATTGAGAAAAATATTAAGAAATCCACAAGGTAAAATAATACACTAAAACCGGTTTAAGTTTTGTGGACATTTATTTCTAATACAAAATCACAGTGTCGCTTACTTTCACTACGTTTAGAAACTTTACAATGTTTTTACGTATTATCTACTGGGGGCACACACATGGTAAAAAACAAACGAAAGTGACTGATTTAATGCTAACGATTATTTGCTTAAAATAATTAATTAAGCTACAAGCGTTTGCTCCCAATAATCTTGTCGGCCAAGGCGTATAACTCTTCCACGGTCTGCAAAAACAAAAGAATACTTACTGAGGACTAAAATAACCAAATTATTTGATCCTACCACAACATAGTTAACAAAAGAAGAGTCTTGTTTGGATATTCAAATTAAGAAATCAATCGCACACAAATTATTCCAGTCACGAACAACTAATTGACAATTTGTTTCGAGCACAACGATCACGGCACAACCCTTAACTTGGAATACGATTACGATATAATTATTTTGGAAATAAAGGCTATATTTCAGGTGTTTTATTCCAGCTCATATTCTGGAGCGTTTGACTTTCAGAGTAGTGCGTGTCCTACATTTTGTCCGTAACAGAATATCGACATAATATTAGGTAGCCTAGAAACAGTTGAAGATCCTAAAACATATTTCAGGCATCAGACAAGTCACCGCAAAACCATTGAACCAGTGAGATCTGGAAGTTTTGTGTTAATAATTTTCGTTTAGTTAGTCTAGAATCTGTACGAATGTACTCGACAAGTCAAAACATAATCACCTATTAGCCTGTGCAAGCAGTTAGTGCGATTAGAATCCAGTTGGTTGCCGGTTTTGTTCGGTTCTTCAAACAATATCACACATTAATCGGTACAGACACTTCTCATTAAACAATCAACACTCGTTTGGGACAAACCGATGTCCGGTTCAGTGACTTGAGTGTAAAAGTCATGATTATATTAATCAGACCATTTCTGAGAAGATTCAAGTACACGGATATTTCTTTTACTTCATGATTAGGTGTAGGTACGATAAATTGACAACATGGTAATAAAATGTGAGTAAATATTATGTTACACGTCATGCTCCAATTTATCTTTGCTGTGATACCTTGATCAACTGTTTTATCGCAAAAGTTATTAGTGGCACGAGTAGTTAAGTTAGTTATGGTTATGTTTAGACTTGTGAGAGTAACTTCCAAATATTATATTTCTATATTAAGGCTTAAAAAAATAATTGAGATCGATTTATGACGTTCTTTAAACAGTGTCTGGATTTAAGTCATCATTTTTTAGGGTGTTAGGTAAATGGGTATATGAGCCGACACTAGCCCATGTTAACATGAACATGGTCATATAAATGGTTTGGAGAAGTCAGAAAATTTATATCTTCATTTTAATTATTTTATTTTTCATACAAATCGGATTTTATAAAATTTATTTTGTATGAAAATTAAAAAAATTAAAATGATGATATCAAATTTCTGACTTCACCATACCATTTATATGCCCATGTTAACATGGGCTAGTGTCGGCTCATATACCCATTTACCTAACACCCTGTAGAGTCAAATCAAAATATTATTATTTATCTCGATTCCCAATGATAAATGAGTATTAAAACAGGGCAGAGTTTTGACAAATGACGATCGCAGGCAAGATTTTAAACTTTCGCATGATTTATAGAGTTGCGCATTTCAAAGGAAAATCTTTTGATATTTTTCGATTTGTCATAGTCATAACCTAATGATGTGCTCATGTAATGAAGTAAACGTGAACCGGTGGACACGAGTAGCCGTTATCATAGTCCAGAGAGCGTTCGATGTTTGGTAACCCGCGGGTTAAACACAGCTGAACCTATCTGGCTCCAGCCGGTTTGCCACGAGCCCTGCTCGGTGTATGTAAACAAACGCTAGGTACTTCCAGAGCGAGTGCATTCACTAGAATCGATATCGATAGACATTTAAGTGCAGCTGTGACATCCTGTACTATGATTAACTTTATCTAAATAGTACCCAAGTTCTGGCAATAAAGAAATAATTATTGTTTTGCTTAATTAATAATGCTAGCAAACTCAATAGTACCTAGTCGTAGAATAAAAGGAATTTTGTAAAATATAGACTACGGCATGTCAAGATAAACATCGAACAACTTATTTGGTTGTAATAGGGGCTATTTTGCAACTAAAATGCTGTTTTTACTTTTGAAGAGACATATTTTGCGAAACATGAAACATCTTTATGGCCGTATTATTTACTGCGGATCATATGAATGTCTTCTCATAACTCACCGTAAGGCTTTTAAGTGTTTTGACGTCATTAGTCTCGTACTTGAGCAGTGCGAACTGCTCGTCTGTAAATCGCACTCCCTTCTCTATGTCTATCTGTTTCTGTTCTTCAATCTCTTCATTGCATTTTGCTAGAAGCTGGTCAGGGGTCAACAGTTCTGCTTCTTCTTGGACCACCTCGATTTCGGTTTCTTCGTCCATAGACTGTAGGAAAGAAAAGCGCGTTAAAAATATACACTATCCATAACAAGAATGTTTTAAAGAAAGTTCCCGAACCATTTCGATACGTAAACGAATTTATCGAGTTACTTTTTTACAGCAATGCAAGTAATACTTTAACTGCCAGAACTTTAGGAAATTGTAACTATGAGGTGATGAGAACGCTATTATTAACTGCATAGTCGATAATTATGTTGCTATGCTACTAACGGTAACTAGTAAAACAAACACGTCATATTTGCTTTATATTGATAACCTTAAAATCCGAGTAGGTATGTCTTTCAAAAGTTTTTTTTATGTTACAATTATACAAATGTTGTTCAACAAGTCTAACCGCAACAGGTAGGTAAATATTTCAATTCTAGAATAGAGAGTTCAGCGAAACTTGCTTGAATAAATTATTTTTATGAAATTAACATTGAAAGTTAGTGCTTGTCCTACATAACAAAGCTTAGTTCAGAATAATTTAACTTGGCGAGTGACATTGCCAAGTAGAAGACAAAGAAAATAATAAAGAAGTTACTAAGTTTTGGCATTAAGTTTTAAAAACGAATCTGTTACTCCTTAGTACGGATAACAAAGACTGCGATTGTAGAGGTCATTCATCTTTCGGTAGGTACATTTAGAGTAACAGTTTATGATATGAAAAGAATAATAATAATAATAAAAATCTTTATCACATTTTGATAACCTAGTCATAACAAAGACAAGGCGCGTGGAGTGGAAGCCGCGTACCGGAAAACGCAGCGTGCGACGTTCACCCACAAGGTGGACCGACGACATCATAAAGGTAGCAGGAAGGCGCTGGACGCAGGCCGCTACCAACCGGGCAACATGGAAAGCATTGGGAGAGGCCTATGTTCAGCAGTGGACGTCGTATGACTGAGATATGATGATGATGATAATGAACAGAACAGAGACAAACCTGGTCAAATCGCTGGGACGCCTTCAGCTTTCTGTAGTAGGCATCGGCCCTCTTCTTTGAAGCTCTGGCGACTTCCCTGTTCACCATTCTCCAGAAGACGAAGACTGGGTGGTGGAACAGCTCGGGTGGACATTCCTTCAGGGGCGTCTTCCCGACTAGGATGAGCCTCTTCAATCTCTCCATCTCATCGAGCTGCCGAGAAAGAAAATAATAACTTGTTAGTGACAAAACAGACACTATACGTTTCATCAATTCTAGAAGGAGTATGACATTTTGTTTTGGCCTGAGCGGGCTCATCTTCTAATCAAGTCTGAACTTTTCATTATAATTCATGCTTGAAAGAGAAGACGAGGACGCTCAAGCTGTAACCGAGCTTATGTGAAGAATATGAGCATAATAATGTAAGTAAAGGTAAGTACCGTAATAAAGAACACTAGCCAAATATTGAAATTACATTTAGGGCCAATTTTCATCAGGTACGTTTTTCTAATGTTTCACATGGCGTCTTGGACGAATTCAAAACAAATAGTGAAGTTATTACAGAATTGAATAATATCACAAAAGTTGCTTTGTCTAGAGGAGCTGAACGCACAAAATTGAGTGATGGGAGTACTCACGACTCGACTGGAGATCCTCTTGTTGAGGTTCTCCTCGTTGACGGCACGGATCCTCTCCTCGAGCTCGGTCATGTAGGACTTGTCCGTCAGCTTGACGAGGTTGGAGCCCATGTGCTTCTCCAGTCGGGCCCGCACATGCGGATGCGCGAAGCTGTGGAATGGAAAGGAAAATGGGTGTCACGAAAATGAATCGCATTTTCTTTGTTTTTCCCCAAAACCATGATACTCCCAGAATCGTACTTTTTCAGGTGAATACTGTCCAAATTATAAAGTTTGTCGTCTACCAGACCAGTGATTTTTTTGTGCGACTAATAGGGAAGATACAAATAAATTCGTCAAACCTTTTCTAACATTGTACAACTGAAATCGACTATGACCTAGGTACCTCAATCTTTATGCATATTTCTTGTGAATATGGAAACCAAGGCAATTGTTTCAAGCTGTCAGTGGCTCGTGTGATCAACAAGGGTGCATTTTCATAACAGTTATTAATTGCCTCAAATCAAATACGTGTCTAAATGGCACTCTAACATTTTAGCTGCATTACGTGCTAATAAGGTGTTACTAACGCATCTTGCAGGTGCAATCAAGCTGTTACCAAGCAGCCAACTTACCCCCGACGCGGCGGAGTGCTGTTTGGGTTACTCGGTGCCGTTTTCGTATACCAAATGGCAAATCGACTCTGAAGTGGCGGAGCAAGAGCGGTCTAGCCGCGTCGCTGCCGTAAACTTTTAGCAGACTCTAGGTGGCTCGTGTCATAGTTGAGACCTTTATCGCGGCGTGCGATGGGCCTGGCACGGTATGGCACGACCCCCGCCGACACCACATGTACCAATTTACATGTAAAGTTCCATACACATGCGTCGGTGGGTCCACGCGTGTTTTTTGGCAGGGTGGAAATCGATTCGTTCAAATGCTTGTTCAATGTTCTCCAAAGGTCACACTTTGGTCATACTTTAATTATTGGTTTGGAATACTTTAACCCACCAAAAGTAGGGTAAATAAAACAATCTCTTAAATGAGACTCAGATACTTAGGCGTAGATAAGCATGAACAACTGGTAAATACAAAGTGTAAACGTTGTTTGTGTTTTGGACTAAGTAATCCAATTTGACATAATAACCTAATAAATCTATTATTTAATCCAGTTAGATTATACAATCTATGTTTTGGTTGATAAAAAGTCAATGGTAAAAACAATTATTTGTTCAATAATATTTAAAAAGTCATTCTTTACTTGGCCTTTAGGAAGGACTATTGATCAATGCATTCTTTTTTTAAGAAAAACTGCAAAAAGAGAGTAGGTAAAGTGTAGTACACTTTTGTATACGTAAGTTGTATAAACCCCTTTATATGCCGTGACTGTTGAAAACGTTTCTGAATGCCATACATGGCACAGGAATGACAATCTCAAAACTAACGCCCTTGCTGCATGAAGGTGCATTTTGTTTTGTCTACGTTTGCGAATAATGGGCCTTAATGTTGTTTTGATTGGGTGTTTTTATAGTTTGTTAATACAATCGTATGGTAGGGGAGAGGGGGGCAGCTTTGGACAGGGGCAGCTTAGAACAAATGAATTTAAAAATCACTGGTTTAGGCTACAATGGTATAAATCATAATTTATATTGCCAGCACTGATGCGCATAGCTGTCACATCTCATTTTTAATATTTAACTGTAGGTTAACCGGTAAAAGTGCTTTTTTGTTTTTGACTGCCAGTTTCGCACTTTTTTATTTTGGTTCTAAGGTTTTTGTGGACGTAGTTTTATAAAATAGTGAGTGATTTGTTTACTATATGGAAGTTTAAATAGTTTCAATCAAGATTTGATAAGAAATTGCAATATAAAAGTATGTTCCGTTATGAAATTTATGTTTTTTTCTGGAAATATACCCATGGGGCAGCTTTGAACGAAATGGTTGGGGCACCTTTGAACTTTATCAATTTTCTTTTTTCAGTGGTATTATGAAACTTTAAGTTTTCTAATACTTCGTAGAAGGTTCTTACATAAAAAATAAGCAGACTGCTTTACTGTAACAGATAAAATTTCAAGCTGGGTGAAGTCCGGGCAAAACCTAGTTTTAGTAGTTGATTGATATTTTTAAAATTATGCAGTTTTGTCTTTGATGTGTCATTAAACAGAAAGTTTATTAGTATGTAGTTAATTGATATATCTTATATTTACTTTTTTTTAATAATATCCCTAAGTTTTGTGTTACTTTGTACAGAGTGATTTAAAATAAAATAAACATGTTAAATTGATCCCAAATGACACTGATCATTAAGAATTTTATTTATTAATTATTTAAAAAATACATATTCATAAATATTCAGTTTTATTTCATTGAAAAAAATACTAATTCAAAACTGCCCCAGGCGTGTTCAAGGCTGCCCCGACTACGGGGCAGTTTTGAACATTTACAGGTCTGTGCAAAAATGTAAATATCTTAATAAGCGTTCATGAACAATTAAGAAGAACATCATTATTTTGTTGTGTGTTAACCATGACCTCTATCTAGGAAGAAAAAAATAATGAAATCAGTCAAATTTAGAAGATATTTAATAAACTATGAAAATTGTTCAAAGCTGCCCCCCTCTCCCCTAATAAATATACACCAGTCAGCACGCACCCATTATCGTGGTGGGTGAGGATTGAAACACGTAGGGCGCCGCCCGTAAAAGCCAAACTTTATTGGTGCAGTCATAAGAAACTATAGACAGAGACCGAATTGTGGTGGTTAACATTTAAACAGCAACAATCTGACTCATTTATGACTTTAAGTTAATGGAACACAAAACTTAATACATTATTGCTTAGAACCGCAGTGGTATAAACCTTGTCTGGTATGATACCTGTGATCGTAACTACTGTACCTAACCTATTGTTAAACCATTACGCATAATTTGAATAATATTGTACTATCTACTATGAAGTACTATGTATGTGCAAAGATATTCCAACGATGCCTAGTGCAGTAGCTTGACTTAAGTGGGTTGTTTGACATTCCAATTTATTATTTTATGTTTTTTTTTCCTATTATCTGTGTATTCGTCAAAACAGGAACTGCCACCGTTCAGCAGATATAGTAAATTGACATTAAATTTTATTGATAAATTGATACTATTAGTGACATCACACACATGCATTTGCTCTCATTTGATAAGGAATCGCAATACATAATAGGTCAGATTGTTGGACTAAACAAAACTTTCTACTATTACACTACCGTTTCATCCCGACATTATACTTAAATCATCGTTGAGAACAGAGTATCGTTATGGTAAAAGTCATTAAGTAAATAGGTACATATTAGGGCACAATAAGTAGTTATGCAGACCCCCGAAGCCAGTTAAAATGTAGAGAAAAGTATTGTTTCCCAACTTTTATTGCAACACCTAACGTTTTCTATCCAAAATCTATCTACCTATTTGAAATAGAATAATATTAGTTAGATGGACAAAGCAGGAAATAATAATGTTTATAAATTGTGTGTGTCTAGTAGCTTAAAAGCTCTGGCAAGAGTTGCTAAGCTACGAGCTTTTTAGCGTGTTTTGTTTCGGCACGCATCAACATTCGCTATACAGGATGTAAACTGATCGTACAATACATTTCCTGAAAAAAGTTTCCTGAATAAATTAACATGAAAGGGGAGACAGAAAACGAGTAGGTTATCTTTGAAGAAGAGCTTTTACACACCGTTTTAACTCACATCATCAATATTACTGAAGCACTTAAGCTATTACTAAACTTATTAGCTCGTGCTCTTGTTACGATTCAAGAAGGGGTACCTAAACAAAATTGTAGAAATAAACATATTGACTTAATAATATTCATCATCATCATCATTTCAGCCATAGGACGTCCACTGCTGAACACAGGCCTCCCTTAATAATATTACATTTCGGAAATAACAAGCGTATATTACATACATTTCACACATACATACAATTTATAGACCTTGGTACTACACTCGACAGCAAATAAATCGAACCACCCGCGACGCGAACTTTAAAGATTTTCTTTTGACACAATAATGGTGCCCCAACAATATTGGTGTTATTTGAAAGCCCAATAAATATCCTTAAAGAAAAACACATTTAATTTCTTAATAAATGATTAACATATACCATAAATGTGACTTGAAAAAAGACCTCACTTTGGGCTCACCTCTGGGATCAATTAGACCAAATTTTATGGTTATAAAACCAAATAATGATCACACGTGTCCTCTTTAACAGATGGATAGCGATTAATCCCAACTTAACAGTTTTATAGCCATAAAAGTTGGCTCAAGCGTAACTATCTATTTTTTGAAGAAGTGACTCTGGATCCTTCTAAAGAAACATTTTTGGGGTAAAAACCTTTCCTATAATGAAATGAAGTTTAGAACTAGGCTTTTGAATGGTACCAATATTGGTGTGAAGTGGGGATGCATACGTTTGAAAGTGCTTGTCGCGGGTGGTGCGATTTATTTGCTGTCGAGTGTATTACTTATTCTGTGGTATAGACCATGACCCAGCTCATAGTTTAATCGCTACTATACTTTATCTTTGTTTTATTATACAAAAATATCTGCTGCTGTATCATTGTTTTAATAAGCCCATAAAATGGGTTGTTTGCCGGTGACCTAACATTGACCCCGCGTGAAACATTTGCGTACTTGCATGATAGATACTTAGTATAAAAAAATGTAACAATTTTTGTAATAAAAAAATCTATGTTTTTTTGTCGATAATCAATTTGTAATGTAGTTTCACGCCCTTCTGGGGTTGAATTTTATCCAGGGCCACACTGTATTTTTAACCGATTTCAATAAAGAGGGAGGTTCTCAATTCGAGTGTATGTTTTTTCTGCCTGCATATTCTGATTTTTAAAATGAAGGGAATTATCATCTCCAGAATCATTTCGTAAACACTGCAGGAGTGCGACTCTCTATAACTTCATCATCATCATCATCTCAGCCACAGGACGTCCACCTCTTTAACTTAACAGAGACTAAACAAGGATTTGTCCTATACTCCCCACGTTCACTAAATGGGTGAGGGAGAACTGATGTTCGTATAGGTACCTACAAATGTTTCCCTGTTACAACGTACCTACAAGGGAAGAATCCATTATACTCTGCCTCGGTTTAATTCAGAAGAAACATAATATTTACTGTTGAAAGTTTTCACTTGCGCTTGCTTGAGTCTATGTAGGTCTAAACAACACAACTATAACGGGATGATTAATTAATGTGGATGCTGGAGGTAATGACGTCACTTGTGCTGGGGAATCACACTTACCTATATTTTGTTCACGTTATCTGCAATGAATTCTTCGAATAGTATAGAAAGGCAGTTCTTTACCTACAAACTAATTATGTGCAGTTTAATATACCTACATACTTACTTACATGGAACTGAGTTTACGTTTCATTTCGGTTCCATCTGGTAAGAGATGAAATCTAAGATGGAGCAGAATTAATATTGGATGCCATTTGTAACATAATAAGTAAAACATTATTCTTCTTTGCGTTCTTTTTCGATCACTCGATTGAGCAACCAAAGATATCACTCATTACCTATCTGTAACTGAATTTCAATCACTCTTGTTGAAAAAAATCATTTTTTAAATATTTTTTTATGTGAAAAAATAACATATTTTTCAATTATATTATTCCAATGGGTTATCACTATCTGTGACTATCAGCTATACCTACTTTTGCAATGAGACGAAAAATTAAGATTTACCACATTTTTCTGGAATATTTCATTTGTACAGTAGTCGTCAGCACATCAGACTATTATTTTTGTTGCAAAATCACATCTATGTACAGCTACATATGGTATGAGGTGACAGTGTTAAGTGTGTTACCTATCGTACCTATACCTACGGTTATATCATTACATTGAAACTATTTTTGGTTTCGGGTCAAGATAGTTTAATAAATAATTTTGTTAAGGTTATCAAACTTGCTGGTGGGCGAAAAAATATTTCTGATGAAAGAGATGGTCCATATTTTGACGAATATAGACTTTATTGCAAAGAATTATCATTACATAACGTAATGATAACTTGAAGCAAGGCTAGACTTATACAGCGCTAACCGACACAATGCCAAATCGATAATACTAGAATTTTCAAGTTTTTTCTTATCATTTCCGATTTTTATCATTATGTAATTATTGTAATTTAAACAGCCCATGATAAGTAGGTATGCAACGACGCTCTAAAACTAATCTCAAACATAGGTTATCAGATTTTTGGTTTAGTTTCATTATTTGGGATTAATTTCCAGACAATATTTTGGTTAATACTGGGACGTGTAAGTGCTTTTTAAAAGCCTATTTGCAAAAGTTAATGACTTTTATGAGTTTTAATCTTGCTTATTATATGGAATATTGCTCTTAGACTACGAGCTATAATACACTCGACATCAAATAAATCGCACCTCCCGCGACAAGCACTTTCAAACGTATGCATCCCGACTTCCCACCAATATTGGCATCACTTAAAAGCCTAGTTCTAAGCTTCGTTTCATTAAAGGAAAGGTTTTTACCCCAAAAAAGTGTCTTTAGAAGGATCCAGAGTCACTTCTTCAAAAAATAGGTAGTTACGCTAGAGCCAACTTTTATGGCTATAAAACTGTTAATTTGGGATTAATCGCTATCCATCTGTTAAAGAGGACACGTGAGATCATTATTTGTTTTCATAACCATAAAAATTGGTCTAATTGATCCCAGAGGTGAGCCCCAAGTGAGGTCTTTTTTCAAGTCACATTTATGGTTTATGTTAAACGTTTATTAAGAAATTAAATGTGTTGTTCTTTAAGTTTATTTATTGGGCTTTCAAATAACACCAAAATTGTTGGGGCACCATGATTGTGTCAGAAGAAAATCTTTAAAGTTCACGTCGCGGAAGGTGCGGTTTATTTGATGTTGAGTATATTTATCCAAATTGGAATAGGTCTTTCAACTGTAGCATTTGCTACTAAACATTACGAGTGATATTTTGTAGCCCTCTGGCGTGCAATTGCATCTGCTGTGTGTTAAATCCAGCTTGTATTTTACGTAATAAAACCGTTAACATGAAAGCTCTAGATATCAAAGATATTGCTGTAACAGGCCGGCTGCGCACGCGACGCGTAAACAATGGACGTATAGTTCGCGCCAATTGAAACTAACAAATAGAAAATATTGTCTGTGTATACTTACTAACATTGTTGCTGTACATTGTTATAGTAGCTGAAGACGGAAATACTGGTCAGAATTAAAAAAAAAAGTGTTGGGTAGTCCATTTACGATATAACATAACGCTACGTATGGCCAATAGGAGCGGAGCATGAATGAAAATTGGCGCTAAAGCGGGAAAAAATATTCAAACCATTTTCACGTGTATGAAGTCACGGACCCAGCTAGTAGTAGGATGATTAAATTCGCCTCTACCAGAAATGTAGACGTCTCAAAACCGAAAATCTTACTTTGCAAGCAAAGATTGGTTACTCAAATTACAATAAGACACATAGAAAGCTCGATGTCAACGTTATTCGGTTTATTTGTTACAAAATTACAGTTTTTATTGATGAGGACTATAGTTTACACGATAAGTGTTTATTCAAGATCCGAATTGCGTGTGACGAAACACTTTACTGCCAGATGCGTCAGTGTATAACTCGAATAGATTTGATTATAATCAAAGGCGAATAAGTACCTTCAACATACTTTAATTCCAGTGAACGTGTAGCTGAATCATATTGGTAATAGGTACCAGTGTTCGCTTATCTTGAAATACCTAGTATGAGTAAAATAGTCGAAGCGATGAACTCATCTTTCTCGATGTGTTTTAATTATTACCTATATTGCTTAGGTGAGGTTCTACTGATAGGAAGTAGGCATAGGTTTATTTTTTGTCTCGCACTGTTATGAATTTTCATCATGTCCTTTTGACTTCTACGAATAATGACTTTTCTTTAATAAACGAAATGTGGTAAAGGTTGAAAATCTACTTCGCAAGTCACAAAATCTTTTTTTCCTGTAAGCTCATATACCTATGTACTCAAGCAATGGCGAACAGATACTTCGAGCGATGTAAAAAACGTTAAACATATCAGCGATAAAACTAAGTGCTTCTATTTTTTACAGCTACTAAAACTCTTTAAAATACTAGTCTAGTTTTCAACAATGATTATCATTGAATGATATAATTCCTCTGCCTACATTCCTGCACGAACATTTCGATTCTAAAAGCACTAGTAAAACTTTCATGCGACCTGATAAAAAGCCTAAACTATGCCAATGGTATGCCATACTGAAAACGTTAAGCCTTAGCATTGTTTTGTTGCCGCATTCACGAAATATATCGTATGCACATTTATCACTCGTAATAATGTGTCTTTTCTTCAGGCACTACTCGAGTGGAATGGTTGGGCAAAGAAAGATTTATTTGTTTATCGTACGCGCCTCTGAAACCGTGATATTACCGAAACACGAGTATAAAACATTGAAGTAATATATTATAACTCAATGGTATAAAATAGAGAATTATGTAGGTACGTAATTATGTGCAGCTTTCTATTGTTTAATTTTTAGATATGATACAAAAATAAAGTTACGTAGATTATCTAAAAAATACTTTAAAAATTTTGTAGACGCCTCTATGAAAGAGCTGAACTTTCTCTATTTCCGTACAGTAGTGCAACGTAATGTTTCAGATGTTTAGACTGAAAAACAAGAGTTGTTCACGTTCATGCACAGGAATGACGTCGCCCTGATGACTATTCACCTACGAAAGCCTCAGATCGGACGTCAGTAGTGCAAACAATAAAACAATTATAGCAACATACGAGTAAATGGTTTGTGTAACTCGTTGGCGGGAGCTGTAAAATTGGGTCTCGAAATTCGACCAGAAATAAATTTAAGAGTCTCTAGTAGTCTATTAATAGGTATAAGTTCGTCATATTCCGAGAGGTGCCGTCATTTCGGAGAGCGCTCGACAGTGGCGCTCGCGCATCGACAGCGCAATAAAGCGGAGTAGCCTTGATACTAGAATACAGATGATTTTCATCTATCGTCGGCTCTTTGAAAAAGTTTACGTTAGTGAGCATTACAATGCTTAACTAAATCATAAATATGTTCAATTCATTGCTGCTATATCGCCAGAAATGATTATCAACAAAGATTTATTAGCAGTAAACATTCAAAATTCATATTTTATTACCAGTTTTTTTCAAAAAGCTGAATAAATAACTGTGTTTTGTAAGAATAGAGCATCTTAAGGCTTGGTATTTCTGCTAAAGTAGGTATTTCGCGCTGTCAAAATCTGCGCGCGCAATTCTTCGCCGAAGACAGCGCGCCAAAGAGCTCCCGCCACAATTTCCAGCTACACAGTATAGAAATACGCAGTTGGTTAGGTTAGGTTGACTTCCTTTCATTCAAGCGTCACACCAGGCCTGTTCATCTCCGCGAGTTTACATCGAAAACAAAACACGCACGATGGCCCACCTACAGGATACTATTCGACAAGGCCTCACATACGAGCGAACATTGACTCACGCACGCGTATTCTTGTGTAGGTATGATGGAAGAAAATAAAGGAAATGGTGTACTAAATACTGTGCAATATTTAACTGCCTAAATAATAATAAAAACACAGAATGTACTTTTTTAACTTGCCTCAAGACACTGAGAGGTAAATAAGTAGTTAATATTATTCATGATAATTCATGCTAAATCATGTATTTCCTCCGCCATTTTCCGCAGGTTGGCACCTCACGTCACATCATTTTGCCGAAGTCAGCCCTATAGCTTCGGCGCAGTGCCGATCACTGACGTTTGTCAACAAAATGGTGCTTGACTCTTAAGACAGGCTAAATTACACCATATTGTTAATGACATTGAGCATACATTTATTTAAATACCTTCGCGAAGTAAAACTTCTGTACGTAGTACTTATTATTATTCTGTGGTCACACTCACAACACTTTCTAATAAAAATCATATCCAAGTGATACAAATTAAAACACCTTTCAGACTTTTTGGGAATATATTCTAGAATCGAATAAATATAAAATATAACTGCAGAAGTAAACACGGTTCAAAGTGGCCGTGGCGTCGCCTGACCTTCTGGAAGTTCTGCGCCGGCTTAAAGAATTTCAAGATTACGTTACCCGACCTATCGATAGGCCCTTGGGAGCTTGAGCGATTGGAAAAGCATTTTATGATAAGTTGCTCTTAGTAGCGATTATTTAGAGCTTGGATAATAAATTATAGTTGTTGCAATTCACGAAGCTTTGCATGTGGTTAATAACATTAATCAGTACACGCATCAATTTTGTTCAGTCTCTTTGTTTCGTTCGTTCGTTCGTTTCAGCCAAATGACGTCCACTGCTGTCCACGTCTCTTTGTTTATTAACAAATAAAAATATCATACTAAAATTGCAGAAACATATTTGTTTGTATTGGTCTGGGTGTTTTCTTTCTATAATATGTATGACGTATGTACGGGGTTCTGTATCGAAAATTGCTATGAGCATCACACGCGGTTACCTGCGTAGCTCTGTGCACTCATGGGAGTTTAAGCAGAGGTCCCTAGAGTTTGACTTTGAGCTTTGTTTATAGTCATTACGAAGCAGACTGATGGGAAACTGCACTGTCTTAAATTCGAAAGGGTAATTTGACGGTGTTAGGGGAATTCTAGGAATAAATACAGAGTCTCCTCATTGAGATTGAGACATTTCAATTTGAGATTTCACTTGACATTGAACACAATCTGACATGGAGTTTTCAAATACTTGTAAAAATAAAAAGTAATTAAATAAAAGGCACCAAGTAGTATTGATATCAACTTAGAAGAAAATGACTGCCAAAATTACTTTCTACCCGTTCCACACGTCTTTCATGAGGATTACTAATGTTTGGCCAAAAAACGTTTCCCAAATTATCACATCGCAAACAACGTTTCGCAAATTTTCATTTGGCAAATTCTCATTTGGCAAAACAACTTATTGCAAACTTTTAATTCGCAAATGTCGTTTTTGGCATATTATTATTGTTTAGCAAATTATTGTTTGGCAAAGTATGTTTTGCCAAATGTTTCATTTGGCAAAAATATTTCACGATAAACTATTTACAAAACAATTTGATTGGTGCATAGAATGGAATACAAATTAGCTTGTGGTTATTATTTTGTTTAGTGGGTAGTTAATATAAAAATTTTTCTAAATAAAATTTCATATTTCATTCTTTTTATCGAAATTTCCAAATGATTCATTAACAATAGAGATGATTCTAGCGCTCGGCGGCCGCTGCCGCGGCACGCTTCGCTCGCCTTCGCGCATTAAGGGTCACTGTTCTAACCTAACCTAACCTACTATTTTCTACAATACCTACTTTTTGCAACCATACTATTTTCTGCAATCTCTCTGTTTTACATAAAATTATTGTGAAAACCATGACCATGTGCCTTATGCTTTGATTTGTGGGTAACGGTGGGTACTCGTAAGTATGTGAAGTGTCAATTTGACCAAGCAAATTATTTGGGATATAATATTTGGCAAAATAAAACATTTGCTATATAAACATTTGCCAAGTAAAATTTGGCCAAATGTTAATTTGACCAAATGAATTAGTTGCGAAAAGTACAGTTGCTAAAAGTTTATTTGGGAAATGAAACTTTGGCGATAAGTTGTTTGCGAAGTGAAATTTGGCGAAAAGTAATTTGGCCAAACGGAAGGATACCCTTTCATGAATTATATTAAGGAATTGTTAAGCTAAATTTCAAATACATTGAACCAAGGAATCACTTTGTCCCATACAAACTTTGCCCCCTTTTTTCACCCCCTTCATTTCATGACCCCATTTCGGAAAATCTTTTCTTATGAGATGCCTACGTCATACAAAGAATACACCTTCCAACTTTCAGGTCTCTACGATATCCGTCAGTCATTTAGGACAAAGCATTTTTATTACTTGTCCAATACTCTATCGTTCCAGGTATGTCATTGACAGGAGGGCGCTACTATCTTAATGGGTTATTTATTAGTCCCAACTTTATGCCACTTGACATTTCAGAATCGTTTGACTTTAGATACCTAAGCGATTTGATATTCGGAGTCTTTTAATGAAATCAAGTTCTGAAATAACTTGAGGTGTTGTACCCGATCAAGCTTTTCATTGCAGGACAGTTAAATAGTTTTATTATTAGTTTCTTCTCTAAGTCTTAATTTGTCAGAGTAGGTAAAGGCTCCATGAGAGCAAAATTTAGCTTTATAATAGTTTTTAATTTTTTTCTTGAAATATTTGACACCTTGTAATCTCTCGTTAATATAGGTCCACACAAATAAAGAATGTTTGACTTCGGCTTTTCGCCCGCCGCTTCGCCCGCGTGGAATTTTTCGGTTTTTATATAACCTATTACACTCAGATATAATGTGGCTTTCTACACAGACTCGTCTTTCAGTGACGTGCAGCTGCCCTTATATTTGACCCACTGACCTAATTTTTTATTATTTATTTGTGTCAGTGTGCTCTTCTAAATAGTGTAAGACGATTGTATGTAGGTACTTTTAAAATGTAATTTTAACTCATTGGTTTTGTCTCATATTTGAGGAATGTACTATGTATCATAAGTAGAGTCTTAGTTTAAAAGGATGCCAATGATTTAAATTTCAATAGGTAGACAAAATTCATAATTCTTAATTATCAAAAATTTTAGCTTTCTCCAGTAACACTGATATTATTATACTGTGACTCATCAAAGTCATCATTGTCAAAAATATTGACAAATCGCGAACTGTCACGGCCAAAAAACTGACACGCGTCCGTCCTCCGTAAGCGCCACCGCGCGACTGATTGAGATTGTCCAAGCCGTCATGGGCGATTTTTTACACATTTTTTAACATAGTAACTAAATAAGACACAATATAAAAATTTCATCCGTTAAAAGCCCTCAAGTTATTTCTGAACTTTAGTTTAGTAAAAGATTCAGAATCTCAAATCGCTTATTTTAAAAATAAAACCATAAATAGAAAACGAATAGAGGTAACTTTGGGAATTTATTCTATCGAGTCAACTTCATCAAATCGTGCTTCCATCCGTTAATAGCCCTAGAAAATATCCTCAACTATGCCCAAAAAAAATCTTAGCCTTTAATTTTACTGTTTAGTACCTTAAAAATGAAAAATGAAAACCTCATTTTCGCCATTTTCTCTGCTACCCGGCCTTAAGAACAATGACGTTACAAAAGCTCGATTGGGTATTTCAGTTTCTAAAGTTCATTTGTATTGTGTCATGAATGATACCTGTATGTTTCATGCATGCATTTTATGTCCAGAAACACGACTTGCAGTTCGGTATACGATCGTTTTGCATGCAAGTGAAATGAAACCATTCGGTGGTGGTGATAAAAGACAATTGCACGGCAAAAGTCTTTGAACCGTTGTGTTACAGTTCAAATGTTAAACATAACATTTACATACGGTTATTTAACCTGACCTGTTGGGTTTCGTCATGATGATGTTGAATAAATTTGTTATTATATCATTTTTATCTGAATATTGTTTAATATAGGTGAGCGACACCAAAAAATCTAGAACTTTGTCATCTTTCAAAGTATCATGGCAGTAAAAAGTGTATATTTGGAATATTTTTATAATTTTACATATTTTAAAATTTAATCTTATATTGTGTGGGTACAATTTATTGGTGTTATTCGCAGTCCCATCTGGGATTAGATTACCCAATGATAGCACTAGTTATATTCTTCAATGGATGTTTTTTTGCAAAGCGCTATTACCCAGTCTTATCATAAGTTCTACTTCTCTACTTTGCCATTAAAAAGTTAATCTTCAACCTTTGAGTGTATTAAGAGTGTGTTTCGTGTTTGGGACGAATTCATATATCTCCAGAGGTCGTAGACCTCACGCGTGTACTTAAGAAAAGTAGAGTAATAGTACAGACGATATTAAGTTGCCGTGCGGCGATATCAAGAGCAAACCACACTAGTTACATAGGTACCTATAGCTGTTAAACTTTATTGAATATCGTTCGAATGCTGATTGAGACGCGCTTTGAAATACGGGCCTAATATTGTAAGCAACTCTTTCAATTTGGTTCGAAACAGACAATAACCACCATGAGTTGTTAAAATGATGTTTCAGCTATAAAGTGCTTAATTCTTTATTATCTTTGTGGTTAAATCTTTATTGAAATATTCATAGCTTTTTTGTAAATCTACCACAATACATTTATGTATTATCTTTGAAAGAAAAAGCAATCTATGCGTGATTTTAATTATTTTTCTTTCTACTTATTAACCAAGCCCAGAACTTCTTTTTCTATTATCTATACTTATGTGGACATTTATTGAATTTCTGCTAGTCTAGTCAAATCTAAACCAGATGGCGTGGTTAGATAACTGGTTTTCTTGTTGCATAAATGATGAGAACAATGATTAAGTAAACAATTACATTTGACATTGAAATACATTTAAGATAAAGGAAAAAACAACAACACCCTGAAAGGTTTCTAAGTGAAGCATGTTGAAACGCTGTCACGCGTTTCGTAAGCTACATTAGTTGAGAATCAGTTATCAGGAGTGATAACGTGTTAATGTTCTCGCGAAAATATTTATTTGTAGCCGAAATCTCGCACACAAGAATGACGTAAATTAACTTGCCGAATATCTTTCAGTGATAACAATAAGCACTTTGAACTGCAATGAAAGCTGTAAACAAAAAGTAAATTCGTAAAGTACAGGAAAGCATGCATGAGACGCGTGATGATGTGACATGCTAAAATAATTGGTTGTTTTCGTAAAAACTGTCTCTACGTTACGGCTGAATATTTTAATTAGGAAAATTCGGTGTGTTTGTGCGATTTCGTCGTAATTAATGATATAGGTAATGTACCTAAGAAGGTATGATAGAGTCACACAGCTTACAAATGACACAAAGTTGAACATAATATCTCATGAAGATGTTGTCTTATCTGTAAACACAATATGTTTGCTATTTGGTAAAAATTATGACCAACGTGGTCAATATTTTATAACATCTCACTAAAACATTTTCAGCGTTTGATTTTTAAAAATCGCGCTCATAAATAGCGCTGACTGCTAAATAAATTCTGCACCGTAAAACTTTATTTCACTCAGCTAATGCATTTTTAAGAAGAGGATGTTCGGTTTGGCCGACATTTTCCCGATGCCAGTGCGCTAATGAAATTCTGTCACGGGCGGAGATGACTCATATCGTGAGCAATGTTCACTGAGCAACTCCCAAATAAACTTGATTGAACGCCTCACGATTACTTTCGCAATCGGGCGACAACATTCCTTTTAACTTTCATGAGTTTGAGTCGGAAAAGTTAAGATGAAAAATGTTCTTTAGAAAGTAACGGCAAATAAAATGCGTATATCTATAACAAGCCGTAAGTGCACATACAGATGCTGCAAATGGACCGGCACCTGATCGTCGACGCTCTCCGGGCCGGGACCTCAACATCGTTTGGGTATTCGTCGGCATCGCCGGCGGATTTGCGGCGGCCGCGGTCTGCGAGCAGCTCGATGGTGGTCCAGAAGGAGCCTTCAGAGGCGCTGGAGGGTGTGCGGAGCATGCTGCACTCCTGGTGGCCCGCGGTGCAAGTGGCCTGGTCGCCCGCGGTGCAAGTGGCTCGGCGCGCGGCGGAAGGTGCAATGACTGCCGCCGCCATGTCCTCGCACCGCCTCACCCCCGACTCACACCTCGTGTGAGCACGCGATCATTAATCTGCCCCGACACCATTCACGGATAATTTCTTTCGCATTCAGTGAATCACATCCAAGTGCCGACACTTGGAAAGCTCGATTAGCTCTTTTAATTGAACTTAACTGCTCCGAAAGCAATTTGCCGAACCATTATTCTGTCGATATCGGACTTGATTGAGGTGGGTAATGGATCCCGAAGCGATGAGTTTTGTGCGCCGTGCCGCACGCACGGTGTGTGTCTTCTGTAGGCTCGTCAACAAATATGCACCAATTAGAGGTGCACCGGCGGGGTCGGGCGCTCACCTGTCGCGGTGACCCGGATGGCGCCAACGTCGCCGGTCGCGACCGGGTCAGCCGGATACTTTTGCCAGGACGGCCTTCGCAACTACCTAAGTAATTACGTTGAAATTGTAACTTACAAACTATTTCAGCTTCCTTTTTGTCTAGAGACCTTCATTAAACTGGGTCATGATAACAAATGCTTATTTGTGACTTGGTGTATGTGGCACATCCAATATTTGTTTTGATTCGTGTGATAGGTTCAAGTAATAGCACTATAAAAAGACGTTTGGCTTCTGGGTAATGTAATGTCTGTCATTTCATACGTCCAGAATAAAGACGTTACGTCCGGAATGAGCGGTGGTCACGAAAGTGCGCACGTGCTTAGTACGAGTTGTTTACATTTCAAGATTCCGGACTGACAAAAACAATTGATAAAAGATTGTATCAGTGTTATGACGTCACAAAGGTTATCATCATGGTGACGGATACCATGTTGAGGAATTTTATTGGTAACTAGCTGCTTTCTTTGTGACTCCGTTCGCGTTAAATTTTAAGGATGAGTTGCACCGGCTAAAGTTAGGTGGTACAGTAACTTTAAACGATAATTTATGGTTAAACAAACTTACCTTAAGTGAAGTTTGACCGTAATTATACGAGTCGCTGCATCCGAAGAGATTTTCATATTTACCAGGTAGTCCACTTCTCATTGTACTAGGCATCGAACATTTTAGAGCATACAATACAAAAAAGTACTTGTTATGACTCGATATCCGGCGGTAGTGGGGCACGCTTACGTCACACCCCTCCAACCGTCGAGTCGTCATTCATTTCAGAGTATGATTTCGCTAAAGTTAAGTAAGGGTAAGTTAAGTGTAAACTTAGGGGTAGGGCGGGAATGAAAATCTCTTCGGATGCAGCGACTCGTATAATTACGGTCAAACTTCACTTAAGGTAAGTTTGTTTAACCATAAATTATACTTCGTCGCTGCATCCTCGAGATTTTCATATTTACCAGGTAGATGTTTAGAGAGCTTTAGTGAAATCAAAACTATGATAAATACGTTATTTAAATAAATAAGACCTTTATAAAGAATATTTATACATAATAGGTATTATCGTTAAGTAAAGTATTATCAAAATGCGAAGCAGAAGGTCTTGCTTCAAAATTTAAGAATATAATTCAAGGTAGGTAATTTTCTAGATTAGCCTGCTGCTTTTCTTTTAATCGATTCTATGATAACTTTTCAACGATTAGTTGTTGCATGACGGACACTTTGTGCGGAATATAATTTTAGGTTATATCAATATAACTCTCACGTAATGAAAAAATATTCAAATATGTTTAATCTATCCTAGAGGTTCTTGCATTGTGGTAAAATTTCTTCGTAGTTTGAGATTAGTTTTTTAGTATTAGTAAGGATACGAATATAACTTGTTATTTCTGTAAACTTGTAAGAAATAATTGTATTTGCTGGAATAATAACTCTGATATTGAAAACAATACTTTAAAGTGCAACTGAGATCGCCCGGGTGCTAAAGTATTAGTAAAATCACCGGTAAATATAATAGGCCAGGTGTCCCATTCTTCTGCGAGTTAATATTTTTACTACTTCTTTTTATGTAATAAATACTTAATAGTATTCTGATGGTAATTTTCTGCTTCAAATAAAATGTAGCTGTTGTTTGAAATTTTGCCTTCGCTTTTAAGTTTACACAATAACTGTTTTCTGGGGTCAGATTTTGTATATTAATGCTATGATAATTGAATTTATATCTAGTTTAAGATTTTTATTTCCCCAAGAATTAAAACAATTCACTAACGTGAGAGAAGCACAATGTTTAGTAACACTAGCTTTGGATTGGAAACATAATAACCAAACTGAGAACGATAACTTTATATTAACAGAATATAAAATTAAAGATTAACTAAATAAGTGGGTACTTCGCAAAAATTTGCGCGCAATCCGTGAGTATCGCCAGTCAGCGTGCTCAGTCCGACAGAACGTCGGCACACAAAAGAGGTGGCTTATTCTCTAACTACGTTCAGGTAATGAAACGTTTTATTAAACGTTTTTGCAGATAAGTGTGTGTGTATATAAGATAGGATAACATTTATTTATTTATATTTTTGCACATAAAACTGTACAGTGGCGGACTTAATGCCAAGTGGCATTCTCTGCCAGTCAACCACAGGTCTAGTAGAGAGACTAAGGCGGTGCAATAAACATGAAAAATAAAATATATAGACTTTGATATATTACCACTTTTCCTTTGTATATTTACTGAGTTTATCTATCAGTAGCACAAATTGAATTATTTATTTACTTTTAAACGCGGTCTTAATAAAAAAAATAGTTAAAATAAGCAATATTAATACATCATTTCAAGACCGATTTCATGTATCGTATACATATAAGTATACGCTTAGAGCAGAGAGCGTTATCTAAAATTGTACTTTGATGTCATTTTTCTGAAATTAACACTTCATTGCATGCAGAGTTTACCTCTAATTGACTGTGTACGTTATAGATGTTATACTTAGTGTTTTAATAGAGCTTATGCTCTTACTTACTTACACTTACACAAGAACGTATGTCCTTGGTAAACCAATAGAATAAATAAATTAATTTATTTATTACTTTACTTTTACTAAGTAAGTAAATAGTACTTCAAAAAATAATATATTTCCTTGTTTTGTCTTATTGTTTGTCAAACCAATTGTGTTGTGTGAGACCCACAAAAAATAACACTCAAATCTTTTATTTCAGTAAGCTTGAAGATGTTACAGAGGTAACCTTACGGTAGCAGAAATATTCATACATCGCACAGCTGTCTGTAGCCGATTAACTGTTTCTTAATTATGATGTTATAGGTAAATATTTCAATTAAATAAATAATATTTGTATTTATTGCTTATCATTTTTTGCGATAGAAAGAAACCACAACCGAGAGCCGACACACCAAGTCACGAGATAATGTACTAACATGAAGTTGGGGCCATTTCCCACACTACATATTTAGAAATAAATATTCGATTCGTCATTCCTATAGAATGATAGTTTATTAGGTAATGTTTGGATTCGTTATGTCGATAATATTTATGGAAATTTACCAGTTTTTTGTTAACTTTGCTAAAAGTAAAAAGATGATGATGATAGGTATATTAAGTAATGGGTATCTTAAGTAGGTATCTTGCTTGTGGGATAAGACTCTTTACATAAAGTCATTAATTTGGGCGACTGAACTAAATTCTTTACTCGAGTAAAAGATATGAACGTAAATGGTTTACGATTATCGTAGAATTACTCTTCTCAGTTAAACTGGATTTGATATACATCTATATATATAAAAATGAAACCCGTTTTCCGTTGTCACGACATAACATGAAAACGGCTTGACCGATTTGGATGATTTTTTTTTTTGTAGTTTTCTAATACTCTGTACAAGGTTTTTACGGAAAAAAATATAAAGAAAATCTCTACGCTAAGGCGGTACGAAGTTCGCCGGGTCAGCTAGTATCAAATATTTATGTATAATATGTATAACTATGTATTGAAAAAACATTGCAGTTCTTAGGTAGACCAAAGTGAAAATGTTTATAAGTTGTTGGCATAATTAAGCTTCTGTTTTGTAACTATGGAATGAAGCTGGTATACTGGTTTAAATTAAACCTTATCACGAGACCAGAATAAAGCGTAGAAAGCGGAAATAATTCGCTGTTGTTTGTTTTGGACGAAATTGCTGTAGCAATCGCTGGTCGTCGCTGCTGTTCATAAGGATGACCGAAACTGAAACTGCTGATATGTTTTGGCACTCAAAACCTAAAGGTAGGATTACTGCTATTAAATATCTGATATATAATCTTAATAATTTTGGTGTTTATCATGCCACCGTTCAATAAAGCTGCTGCTCAAAAAATTGCGACAGTTGCACTACTACTGTAGGGTGTTGGTGATGTTTGCGCACGCGCATACATACAGTAACCGGATGGTGTTGAGGAAAAGAAATGCGTGAACCGGTTACCCCACACAGAGGCAAATATTCGAAAATAATATTTGAACATTTAAATAACGTTTTCTTGATTTAGATTAAAGTCCTTATTCCTATTGTAATTTTAATTTAATTTATGGACTTGTATAAAAGTTTTATTAAATAAATACATTTTATCATTTTGTGTATTTTTTCTTTTTTATTACTATTTCTGCGCTTCCTCGAGCAGTTACCTTGAGGGATAAGCCCCCCGTTTTAATTTATTTGCGTAAGAGACACGTGACAACATGTGCAAGTATTTTTAGTCAACTTCTGGATTGACTCGTCCCTCAGTCAATTAGCCAAGATTCGCCCAAGCGTTCAGAATATTATCTCATCTCCAAATTGGAGTGCGTACACCTCAGTTTTACTTTTTAGGCTGACCTAAGCCTTCCAAAATATTATTGGCTAACGGGATAACTTTTCCGTGTCTGAAGTTAAAACTATTTACCTATGTAACCTCTATATCCGGTTTTGCTGGTTTAACAGACTGATATTTCCTCCTGTGTTGAATCATCCGATTCTTTTGATATTTCATCACTACTCTAGGTAATAGTTATATGACCTCAATCGCATCGAGGTTCTTCATAACGATTATGGTATTTCGGTAGTAATCGCATTACTACTCAAGGAAATACATAATATAAGGTCTCGCTGATGGTTTACAGGTTGATTATTCGAAATCATTGTTTTAGTACAATTGAATATAGTTTCTTATTTTATTTAAATAGTTTAAACAAAAAATCTGATAGGTAGGTCCTGTATGTAAATACACCAGCCAAGTAAATTTAGTTACGTTCAATAGCAATTATGATAGCAATGGACGCACTCACCTTACGACACCGTTTTTCGGACGGGGCGACATAGGTCGCGAAGGGCAGTTGCAGAGCAGCTGAACCACGGCGGGGTCCCACCTGGGCGCACGGGAAGACGACGGGGCGGCGGGGCCAGTGGTCACGGCAGGCGCGCCGTGCGGAGGCACGCAGCGAGTTTTTGTTCTTGTGAACTGTATGTCGGTAGTAATCGCATCACTACTCTAAGAAACTCGTATTTGACCTCAATCGCATCGAGGTTCTTTATTAAGATTTTGGTATTTCGGTAGTAATCGCATCACTACTCTAAGAGATTCGTATTTGACCTCAATCGCATCGAGGTTCTTTATTACGATTTTGGTATTTCGGTAGTAATCGCATCACTACTCTTAGGAAATACATAGATTACCTTAATAGCATTAAGGTAAGATTCCATGAACACGGTATGAACTTCATCACAGCACAACTCACATCACAGCACAACTCAGTGTTAAATTAGGATCCAATATAATTATTACGTACCTATGTACGAGCACAGAAATTGAACATAGTCGAAAACATTTTGCCATTCCTTTTACAGTTGGGTAAAAACAAAATAATTGTTTTAAATATTCCCCAAACTCATCTGCCTCTCGGTCGGTACACTCTTGCCAGAGTGGTCGTAGTCATCATTGTGATTCACGATGAGTGATGTTTTTTGCAATACGGCGCGATTCCTCGCAGACTGCAGCTTGGCAGGCACTTTCGTTGGCGGAGCACTTACTTGCGGCCTTGATCCGGTCTCTTTTATGGTCATTTCACATTTAAACACACACGAAGCACACACTTTTTCCAATTTAATTTAATTTAATTTTTGCGGCACGAACGAGAAATTTCGATGTTACGATGCCCGCACTATCGAAGCGAATGACGACTCGACGGTTGGAGGGGTGTGACGTAAGCGTGCCCCACTACCGCCGGATATCGAGTCATAACAAGTACTTTTTTGTATTGTATGCTCTAAAATGTTCGATGCCTAGTACAATGAGAAGTGGACTACCTGGTAAATATGAAAATCTCGAGGATGCAGCGACGAAGTATAACTGGTGTTTTTTGTGTGACAGATTTTGACGTTTGTTACAGTTAAAGTAAGATGGTGCAACCCACCCAAAGTGATTGTTGGTTACTAATTTATAGACCTTGGCGGTTGTGTGACTGAACTGTAGGTACGTAACTGAATAAAATATGTAGCTTGTAAACAATCGATACTTTTATCCTATGCTTTCCTTTTAATGGTAAATAACAGTTAATGTTCTCACTCTGAGTAGGTCAAAGTTTTCCCATTAAGCCCTCGTGGAGAAAATTGGGTTCGTAAAACTCTGTAGTTGTAGACTTAATGGTGTTTTTAGTTAAATGATACGATTTAAGTGCCTGTAAAACGTTCGTTGCGTGCTCTATCACATACATGTCTAATGTTGGATGTTTACTCGTTCTTTATCGTAATATGGCAAGGTGATATTTTTTTTGTTGTCAAGTAACATCACGTGTTTTTAGATGACGTGTTATTTAAATAATTAAATACCAATTATTTATTTAGCTTAGCGACAAAACATGGATGAAGTTTAACAATATTTTTTTGAAATTGTAAACAGTACTGGTAGGCTGGTAGGGCAAAAAAGAATGAGACATGTATAGGCTCCTTAAGAGCATTTGACGATTTGCAAGTATCTACTAATTTAATTAGTCTAAAAAAAAAGAGAATTTTGATTTTTGATTTTGGCTATTTTTAATTAATATACATACCTCCACAAAATTACAGCTCCCTAATGCACACAGTTTTCAAGCAAAACCTCGGACAGACAGACAGACAGACATATCGAAACTATAAGGGTTCCTTGTCAGTACTACGGAACCCTAAAAAGGTGTGATTACTTGCTCAGTGAGCAATCTTTTTGTGGAAGGCCGAAGCTTCAGACAAAGTTTCATGAATATGAAGCAAGCTTACGCATATTGTATGATCTTGGCCTGCCACCAGCGCGGCAGGTTGGGCAGCTGGAACCGCTTCATCTTCTTGCGCCCCATCTCACCTTCGCCCGTCTCATCCTCGCCTTCCACCTTCAAACATCGACAGCTTATAAGACTACACATTTTCGTTGGAAATTGGATCCTATTAAAACTGTATAAGGCGCCACATTGTCTAGCTTGATGTGCTTCTGTAGTGAGACTAATGAGGCTATAAGTTTTTTGTGATTCGTTACATTTATTATTTGTCTACCTTAAATAAATTAAAATATGGGTGCAACAGGTCAAATGCCTGCGGAAGCTGCTGGTTCCTCACGCTTGCTAATGTAGAGTTCACGTGTAGTTTGAGTGGGTATACTTCTGCAGAGCTTATGAAGGGGCATGCTAGGGATCTGTGGTACCGAAGACCTGTGTTTCAGGTGTGATAAACAAATTGAGAACACTGTCTCGAATATTGGTATGGACAGCAATGGAGAGAGCAGCATAGAGCAGAATCTTTGGGATAATCATTGGTGGTAATAATGTGGTTAATAAATGAAATCTTACGTTAAGTTTGACTCTTTTGTCCTTATCATCTTGCTTGTTGTCACCCATTTTTGCAACTAAAAAGCTGTGGCTTTCACTGAATCACTAGAAATTTGGAGACTATGGCTCAGTACGGTCAATTTTATACCATGTGCTGTCCGATTAAGCGGTTCTTACTAAAATTTTGATACCCAAATGTTAAGTTATGCTAACTCTGAAATTTTGTGGCCATGAATGTCAGCTGTCAACAGTGGCGTTAGCCATAGAGAAAAGAGTCAATTTCAAACTAGAGTTTGTTGCCGTGAGGTCGTTATAACTAAGTTTAATTTATGATTTATTTTGACTATTTTATAAAATGTAGGTATACAAAAGGTATAATTATGTGATTATTAGTAAATAGTTGCGTTAAAGCATGTTGCTTATTTATGTATCGTGTCGCACAACTATTTTCAGTTCAGAATTGAAACATTCTTTTTCCAAATAATTTTTATTTTGTGGTTCCTTTTCTTAGGCAAAATTATCAAGTTCGTTGAGGAAAACGGCCAGGTTGCTCTCCTTGCGGCTGCCCAGCCATCTGCGGCGCACCTCCACTTCAGAAGGGCCCCATTGCTTGTTGGGGGAACAGCTGGCACGAATGCGCTGAAAAATATAAATTACGTTTTAACGACCACTAAATAATTAATTATTCTTATTTCTTTACACAGTAAATGGGACTATTCCCACCTCTCGTTCCCACAGCTGCAATTCCTATGTAGCCAGGATCTACCGCTTGACCGCCAATAAAACCCCAACCAGTGAAGGTCAAGATTGTCCCGGGGGGGAAAGTTAAACTGTTATTGGACCCACAACTAATTAATCAGAAAACATATGGGGAGTTCAAAGTTAATTTTCGACTTCTCCAGTGTCAAGCGGATTACAAAGGTTTTCATGACTAAACAAAGGTTCATTACACAGTGATGTAATTTCGATAAGTTTTATTTAACTCAGGCTTGATGCTCATACACTTACTTGAAGAAGAGGTCCCGCGCTTTTGGAAACAACAATAGCAGCATAAATTGGTATGAAGACCACCGAAGAAAGCGCCACGCACCAGCCAGCAATCCCTGATGCTTCACGAAGAGTGTATATTGTGATTACCTGAAAATTTTCAGAGGGACAGCATGAGATTTCAGTCTTTATTTACATTTATCGTATACTAAATAAAATAAATACTGCGTAGGCTAAGCTACTATGATACAGGTTATAACTGTAGGTAGGTAGTGTAGACTGACATGGCTGTAGGGGAGAGATTGCATTTTATGCATAGCTTATATAGGAGTTGGATTCAGTCAACCGGATTGTTTTGATAGCGACTTGCATTAGGATAATGGTTATAAGTGGAATATGACATTGATCCACTTAGGGAGACAAGGAAGTGACTTTAAGCTGTCAGTCCAATCCAATGGAGCTATGTCAGGGTCTTTCAGTCTGCAGAATACAAACTTACAACTAAGATGACTGGCAGGACGTATTTCCACTGCCAGATCCAGAACCGGTGTAGTGGCTTCCCAGTCATGAAGAGTACGTCCCGGCTGAACCTCTTGGGACCATAAGTGTACAAGGCAGCGACAATCTCGAGCAGACAAACCACGGGCACGCACGCTATAGCTACGTGAGAGTCCAAAAGAGTTATCACGTGAAGCCCCGCCTGAAATAATCAAACGTTATTATATAAATACTGTCTTAATTGGGTGTAAAATTAGTCATGTTTGTAAATATCTATGCAACTAAGAATAAGTCGCTCAACTCAAAAATGCCGCTGAAAACCAGCTTCGTGACTTGACGACTTGTGTCATGTCACGATTTTCGCTGAGCGGGCGCCTTTTCAGCATGGCTCAGTAATTTAACCTCTGTACATGTTTGCATATAAATGTTAATGCTGAATAAAGGTATTCTATTCTATAAAATAATAAATCATTATTGTTGTTTTAGAAACATGAGGGTGCCGCTTCGTTCGTTTCAGCCAAATGACGTCCACTGCTGGACAAAGGCTTCCCCTAAGGATTTCCATAACGACTGGTCCTGCACTGCCCGCATACTGGCTCTTCCCACGAAATTCACCAGATCGTCGGTCCACCTAGTGGGACTTAGTCATTACATAAGTATGTGCATTGAATATAATTTGGAAATAAAATGAAAGTTTAAATTAATGTTTCTAAATAAATAGAAGAAACGAAAAAAAAATTTTTGCCCACAAGTGTGCGTCTTTTAAACAAGTTTCTATCTTAATAATAACACTACCACTACACTTCGTGTTCCAATGCTGTGGTTTTGTTCTGTATAAATAATATTTAGGTCATAAACCGTCTAGACGATGTGCGACATGCGTCTAGGCTAGGCAATATAAGTATAATCTAACCTACGCTGGGGCGGTAAAACCAGTCCAATGTCTTACGTAAAATCTATGTCATGAAAGTTACATAAGTTTGTTTATTACCCTTTCTTAAGGGTAATAAACAGCCTCTTGGTGGAGTTTGATAAGATTTCCTCTAACAAAACATACAGTTAAATAATTTTCTTCCTTTTCTGAAATGGTCTAGTGCTTTATTTTTTAGTGGGAGGGTGTTTTTGAGACGTCGAACTTCAGCAAGACTTCAAATATGTTTGAAATGTTTCAGAATTGTCTATCAAATAATTATTAAGTCAATGTTACTCCTCCTGTGTCACTCCCATACCTCTGGCGTTGACTCATTTATGCGCTAAAATTATAATTTAATATTCATTGGCACAGAATTTTCAGATCAAATTATCTTACTTTATCTATGTGCTAAAGTAACAGTGGGAAATTAGTTTTAATTGCTAACCGATAGGAAAGGGCAAGTCAGTGCAGTGTTATCGTAACTGGTTTGAACAGATTTATAAAAGTGCTGTCACGAGTTCCTACGTACTCGTAGCAGACAAGGTCACGACAAGTCCACCCCAGTCACTGTTTACTGGGAAAGAGATGGAATTAGTCATTGTTTACGCCAATATCTATTGAGAAAAACAAATCTAATTTGAAAAAATACGACGTAAGCGACGGCACTGACCCTTAGAAGGGGCCAACAGGAAATCGCATCTTATTTGATAAGTGTAACGGTTAAATCTGGATGGATGGTGATAATTCGGCTAGTACGTACGCGAGTTATATCTTCGTACAACACAAACATGATCGTTATTCTCTGTTCATATTATATGTTATGTTGGTAACTAGATTTCCGTCGTTGTAACCCATAGAAAAAATTTTTTTTTGAACTATGGGGGTGTGTGAAATGTCCAAGTATTTATTTATTGAAACAATTTAAAAAATCTACGTAAATTGTCGCGAATGTTGTTGAAATAATGTGGAATACACGAAAGGCCAAAAATAGGTTCAGGAAAATGTAAAGTTTTGGGACATTTTCTTACTATCGCGTAACAAGGAAAAGGATAGCATTTTACATAATCACAAAGGATGGAAGACAGCATAGTTTTCATAACCGTAAACTTCACCTTAACTTTGGCTACAAACCTCAGTGTTGCATATAATGGAAGTGCAGAACATTATGAGGCAAGTGAGGAATGTGATGAGGCGCTTTCTGGAGCGGAGAGCTGGTAATTCGTCGACTACCCCCGCTATTACGGCCTCTATGGTCACAAACTGAAAAACAAGAAATTAATAAAGTCATTTTTGATTCGGTATAAAGGTTATAGATTTGACTTCGTTATCGCTTTGCCAATAGGTACTCCAAATGGGGAAAACAGTCAAATTATGCGAGATTATCGAATCGATTTTAGGATGAATTTCGCATTGACTTTCTATAAGCTCTATTGAAGAAAGTGTTATAAAAATTAAATATTTGTGATTTAAAAGCGTAGATTGTTATTTGTTTCATAAAGATACTTTTGAAGGAGCGCAACTTTATAATAAAATACCCTCAGAAATAAAAAATATAAGCTCATTAAGTGGATTTAAAATTAAACTTGCTCAACATATTTTAGAAAGTACCTAAGCAGTTGGTTATAAAAAAATAAAATAAAATAATACGAATGAAATTGAAAATGAAAATTTTTTTTTTTTTTTTTTTTTTTTAAAAGATTAGTAATCTTCGTAGTTATTACACAAATTACTAATAGTCCCGTTAGCCCCTCGTACTAAGCTAAATATGCTTGTATCACGAGTGAGCTCACCACAATAGTCGAGCGGCGGCGGGGACCGAACCCGCGTTCCCCGGATCACGAGTCGGCCAGTCCGACCCCTTCACCGTTCGGCTATCGTGGCTTAAATTCTTACCATAGTTACCTTGTCACTTACCATAGTATCAATTCCAAGGAAAAACAGCATGACAAAGAAAGCCAAGGCCCAAAAGTTTGGAGCTGGCATCATAGAGACTGCGGCTGGGTAGGTGATGAAGGCCAGCCCTGGCCCAGCGTTGGCCACCTGTCCCACAGGCACCCCTGTTCGTTCAGCTGCGAAGCCGAGTACTGAGAATACTACAAAACCAGCCCAGATGCTAGTGCCACTATTTACTAGGGGGATTATTATTGATGACCTGGAAATACAGATTTTAAATATTTTTAAAGAATATTGGTAAAGTAATTTGTATTATTCTAAGATATTGAGTGCACTGACCGTAGATTCTTGTAATTGAATCTGTTGAAGCTTGCCATGCTAACCAAACCACCCCAGCCTGGTCCGAGAGAGTAAAACAGTTGAGTGGCAGCGTCTGCCCATACCTGTGATCATAAATATATCATTTAGTTAAATTCATAACTATATCCCATATTTAATACTAGGTATAAACTACCACTAATGTGAAGAATAGTAAACAAATAAAAACTCACTTTTGGGTTCCGTAACTGATCCCAATCCGGAAAAATATAAAATGAAATGCCATTCCATGCACCAGGTAGAGTCACTCCCCGCACGAACAGGCAGAAGAGAACCACATAGGGGAATATCACCGTGAAGTAAACGATCTGAAAATAAATTTCTTTGAATTACCAAGAAGTGACTTCAAGGAGAGGTAATGATTTCACGTGATTGACACCGCGGCATTGTGCCAAGCACAGGAAATACCTTTCCAACGCTCTTGACCCCATTGCAGATGCAGAGATACACGACGACCCAGCAGATGACGTTGCACCAGAATACAGGCCATACTATCCCACCAACCTCGTTTATGCTCGATGACATTCGAAGAAGTCGTATGCTGAATGAAAACAAAAGAATAAAAATTTCGAAACAAAGGCAAAAATGTATAGAACCAGTACGATTAAAGTGAGATCCTCACTGGAAGAATTCGTCTTCTGGAGTTGTTATCGATGCATTCCCATAGGTAGAGCTCATATTACCAGTGATCTGAAAATTGTAGGCGATTTAGACTTATGAAAAAATGATCCAAATATAGTAATTTCAAAATTAAATCTTATACCTCAGTACACCTCTCTGTATTCCATGAATTCCCACAACTTTGCCATGGCAGAGGTGAGCTAAACGAGTGATACATATACAGTAATGGATACGCCATGATTGCGGAGAAATAAACGATTGCAATTATGTTCAGAACGACCGCCGCATACCCAGCACCTGTAAATGTACAATAAACCTTTACAATGTCAATATTTTACGGTGTTATTCGTTCATTTCGTGATCGAGAGTCATTTGCGGGAACCGTAGTTACTGTCGCTGGTATAGACAATAGATTTTCATGGTTCAGAAACAGTAAACAGATGACCTATTTGAGGTGATGGATTTACCTATTTTATGAAGGCATGGACGTTTGTTATGCAAAATACACAATGACTGTAATAATAAAATCTTACCTTTGAGCAATGGACTGATGTTGAATATCGCAATGCATCCTGAACTAGAAAACTGTCCCAATGTGGTTTCCAGATACACTAATGGTATTCCACAGATGAAAAGGGTGAGAAAATAAGGAATAAGGAATGCTCCTGTAACATAAGTAGTATGATACGACTGTAACTATCAGACACATTAAATTAAACTTTTTCTAACACTTTAACACTTCTAAAAGTTTACCTCCACCATTTTTGTAGCACAAGTATGGGAATCTCCAAACGTTTCCGATCCCGACTGCATATCCCAGACATGAGAGTAAGTATTCGAGCTGATTGCCCCAACGCTCTTGTGGAGCCCCCGCCATCGCAAATAGAGCAAATTGTCCTGTTGTTTAACCCACTCACTCTACATTAATCACCGTTGGCGTTTCAAATATAGGACTACTGCATCAAGCAAAAACGTCACTTGACTAGAAGACAACCAGTTCCTTGTTTAGTAACTTATGATTTGCTTAGCAATCCCGGTTGGGGGTCCTCGCGACAAGATTGTACCAATTGAATATGAATCACTATATCCGTTAAGGACAATGGAAGAATGAATGGATTTTATTCCATCAGATTGTTTGACTAACGGTGATAGCCAATAAAATGTATTAAAATATCGGAATATTAGTTAAATTGCATTTATTATAAATTAAGCTCTCAAGGTATCGATACCAAAACCAAAATGACATGTAAGATTTTCTGGGGGCAGTTGTCTTGATGATCCAATGTCGGTCTCTTGTTTGCCCTTCGTTACTTTTACAGGCGCTTGACTGTACTGCAGAACCTAAAGGAGATTTCTCTCTTTATTCTGATGTATTCTTTAGACAGTATAAAATTAAAGTTTCCTGTATTATGTAGCATATACTACAATAGTAGAGTCTCTAAAAAAACTAATAATTTGATATCTAATTTAACGTCAACTTTAGAATGCTAGGCTAAATGCTGTGATGAACAGTATTATTAATCCATCATCGGAGTAAACAACAAGAAAATTGAGCGTAACTATGTGTAAAAAGAAAATTCTCTTGACTGATTAAACCGAGAATCGTTCACACCGAACACCTATGTGCCACATTACATCATTACATTTTATCTTACTTACATTACATTCTATTTATTGGATGTGAAGATGCTTACAGATAGATCTCCATCTCCCCAGTGTATAGCATCGTTTGTCCCCAAGGAGTCGTCCCAATGGAAGTGCTGGGAGTGTTGACTCCAGTCCGGCTGTCGCAAGTGACACTTGATGGAGGCCAGTACCACTCTCTGCTCTCCTGGTTGCTTGATCGAGTGAGCACTCTTCTTGTCTGGCTTTCCTTGTTTTCCAGCTACCGTCTATGGAGAGTGTTTCATTTGAGAACCATAGTGACCAGACTACCTTTTAGGTACCATGAAGATGTGAATATAGTGTTACAATGTAGAGACAAGATTTAATTTACTACAAGTAACTAGAATGTAACATATATTTGGGGTTGATAGATACTATATTTTTTTAATCAAACAGTAAACAAGTTATTGAAATAGTGAGTGTACGATATACCTACCTACTTACTTTGTGCCAAAGCACGTTACGTTCGATTGTACATTATTAAAATTTAACTTCGAAAGTGAATGTTTTTATTAATTGGACATGTGACCCTTACCACAGAATAAATCAATCTAACTGTAACGATTGTCCTGAAGGTATCTCTTAAAGCTATCAGGTCCGGGCAGAAGATCCTGACTGCCGGCTCTTGGAAGTTCATTACTTTGTTCCATTGAATCCTGTTGCTTTCAAAGGTCGTAAAATTGACAATTTCTCTAGAGTTTTTAGCCGTTAAGTGGTTATAGATATCAGATTCATGGGGCGACGTCTCTGTATCTGTACAAAGAGGTTTCGTGTCATGCTTTTTTTAGCAAACATATGCTAGGGAAAGCCATTCGAAAAACAAAAGACAGCAGTAGTATATCATTCAGTTGTTTATCAAGGTGTTGTGGGCAAATAAGAGCAAAAGAACATCAATTAACTTTTTTTAAAAATAAAACCGACTTCAAATGCGTGAACACAAAAAAAAACTAAAAATTAAAAATATTGCGTATAAAAAAGTTCATCCCCAATTTTCCACCCTTGGGGGTGAAATATTTTCTTCAAATTCGCATGAAACCACCCTTTTGATAATACCTATTCAACAAAAAAATAATCGTTCAAATTGATTAATAATCGGCGGAGATATTGCGTATAAAAAAGTTCATCCCCAATTTTCCACCCTTGGGGGTTGTTTTTTCTATTATCAAATTTAAATGGGACCACCCTTGAGGTATTACCTATACGCCGAAAAAAGATTTGTTCAAATCGGTTCATAATTGGCGGAGTTATCGCGTAACAAACATAGAAAAAAAAAAAAAAAAAAACATACGGGTCGAATTGAGAACCTCCTCCTTTTTTGAAGTCGGTTGAAAAGATATCTTCAAACAAAAGACGGATAGCATGCTACGTTCAAGATCGCATGTTTGAGGTGAACGACACGATGACTTTATTAAAATATAATTTTGAAAGAGCACGAACCTAAAGCGCTTTTGCTCTCTATGAACAATGAGGGCACTTTATTGGTTGGCCATTCCTCATCTTCAGGTGGAGGCAGCATCTCAATCAGTGATTCGTTGTTGCGGAACATGAGGAATTTACGACGTTTTGCGTCTAAAAGAGGCAATTCCAACTCTACATGAAATGTTGTTACTGCACCCTGTGTAAAAATACCAGTTTTGAAATGAAGATGGCTGACGAAATATCTTGGTTTCAATCATTCTTTTAGACGTTTCCGTTCCTTTGTAAGTCTAGTATTTGGCACATCATGATTTGCAATAGAATGCTAATATATGAAATATAATAATGAAACAAAAAAACTGTAAATGAAGATACAAATAGCGTTTTTGACTTGTGTCTTTGTAATTTTATAGGACACATAACAAATTGTATTGTATTTAATGTGAGTAGATGTCTCGATTTTTTTACCTTCTCTGGTTTCGGCGGTTGCGCAGCAGACATGACGCGGAATATGGTAAAGTTAAAGTAGGCAGAGCGCAAGTCATCAGGGTGGGGCTCGAACGGTTCTGCTGACCGGTCTGTGGGCAGGACCTCGCGGGAGTCCAGCCACTTGAGGCGAGGCAACCTCATTAGGGTAGTACGGGAGTAGCCGGCACACACCTGGAATTAGCCAAATATCTACAAGTCAGTATTCGATAAATTGTTGTTAAAATTAGTTTTGAACAATAATAGAGTTTTGCAGTATCAATTTTTCAGATTTTTAAGAAAATTAGGAGCTTTTAGTCGTGGCGTATGTATTGTTAGATGCCAATGGCCAGCAGTGTACTGATATTGTGCGTAGATTGAAGTTAATGACGTAGTTTTTCTATTCAAGACAAAACTGTGAAGAAGTGGAACAGGTAGAGTCATACAGCGCTTCAACTAGAAGCTTTGTTATAAAGGGTCAAATTGTATTTTAATGAAAAAAAAATTCTTAATACGTAAGTTTCTAAGTAGTTTAAATAATTTCAGGAAATAAAATTAGTTAATTTTACGTAAAACAGTAGCGCCATCTTTGTCTTTCTAATGAATTTAAATTGTTGCTTGTGTTTCAAACAAGTTGGAAGAACTTTTTTTTCAACTTTACATAATTTGTTTATAATAAGAAAAAGAAATACCTACACAAGATACTGTAGTGTAGTGTAAATTAATATTTTAGTTTCTAGTTTTCAGCTTCAGAAAAATATAGTAACGCCATCTTTGTTTTCATGCGGATATTAAATTTAATCTTACCGCGCACGGGTTGCCGGCTAGCAGGAGCGCTCTCATGTTCGGTAGCCGCGCTAAAACATCTAGTAACGGCTCAAGGTGATAGATGTCGTTGTCAGACAAATCCAAGACTGTAATGTGGAATGGTAGACGCGCCAAAGACTCAATGTACTCTGAAAATAACAGTCTTTGACACACCAATAAATATGACAATACTTTCCAAAGAATTGAGACTTACCGTTTTCTAGAAAATTCCTAGCTAATCCTAAATACAACAAGTCGAAGGGCAAAAACTCTACAAAAGTTCCAACATCTCTGATGCGGTTAGCTTGAAGTTCCAGTGATCTTATTCCAGGTGGGAGAAGTTTTCCATCCACTTCACTTAAATAATTACCACATAAATTTAGATTTACTAGATTTTGAAAATCTAATAATCCGCTGTCTAGTTCCGTCATCTACAAAAGTATTTTCTAAGCTTAGTTTTATTAAGTCTACGAATTCTGCAACGCTAAATTATTATAAAAAGTGCATAAATACACACTTGGGTGTCATTAACTCTTAAAACCGACGCAGCTTTAATTTCACGCCTCAGAACATTTCTATCACCAATTTTAACTGTTTTCTTGATTAGTTTTACCATATCATCAGTGATACAATTGATACTGTTGAAACACGTTTGTCCTTCTTCGTTAGCAAACTTCTCGTTATCCCACAACGTGATAGGCAGCAGTAACTCCCACTGTTGGTCCAAAGTTAAACCAGACTCTTCATCGAGGAAGCCGTTAAATATGCTTTTCTTAATTTTGTTTTGCAGGGCTTCGGTAAACGTGATAGTTGGTAGGTCAGTCTGACACAATTCCCTGTGGTGTCTAGCAGCAGTTTCAATGAGTGTCCAGTCTATCCCTGTTTCTATTCGTTCCTGAAAACCTGTAAACGTACGACAAAACAAAAAAAAGTGACTCGCCAATAAACGGTAAAAAGATAAGTAGAGCCAACGAGTTTATTGATAGAGCTTAATTTTAACTTCTCTAATAACTAAGTTTAAAATCATAAGAACCTCTGCCAAGTTGGCTGGATCGTTCTTCATCATTATTTCAGCAAATTTCGGGAACGCTGACGTCACAGCCTTCCCTAAGGAACGCCACCAACCACGATCTCCTGTTTTTTCCATCCAGCTGTTCCAGTAGATATAATTTGTTCTTGTTCTTGTTGTGGTATGCAAATAAAGAATTCTTATTATTATTATTACCTTCAATCGCATCATCAGGAATGTACATTAGGCTAGAATCACTGATCGGAGGGCGTGCCACTTGCGGTGGAGGCTTTTTGGGCACGTCTTTTGCTGGTTTTGGCGGCATTTTCTTGAGTTAAAAAGTTTATTATTTAGAATTATAAACTTCTGAGAATATAAATGAGTAAGAATTATAATTTTCAGAAGAAACTAAATAAATTGCAGGTACTATTATTAGCTTTTATGATTCGAATAAAACTACAAAATAAAACGAAAAAATTTCCAAATATTTTGACATCAAATAATTATTTACGTTTTTTGAAAGTTTATTTAATGTGACAAAGGAATGTATTGATAAAGGCTACCACGAAAAAGTTTTCTTACAAAACACCTAACATTTTTTTAATAAAAAAGATATTGGGCAAATTGGACTTTAATCAAACAGAATTAAATGCCTAATGAAATAGGTACCTACTATAACTTCATTTAGGTACTTTGGCTTCTAAAGAAAGGGAAAATTCTGAAAATTTTGAGAAAAACCTGCCAAGAGTGGAAATCATTCAAAACTAAATAGAAAAACCGATCAGAACAGTTCGTTTAATATTAATTTTAATATTGAAAAGTAATCTTTCCAAAATGTGGATGTTTTCCTGAAAGTTTTTCCTTCATAGGTAGAATCGATAAAACAGTTCCAACTTTTAAATTGATAATGCGTCGCTAGGTGTCGCTATCGTGCGTTTATTTACCAAAGAACTCCGTGCCATGTGCTTGTTTTTTACTTTAGAAGTAGTGTGAAGTTTATTCGCGACTGCTTGCTACCAAAGTGCACGTCACAAATAAACCTGATATACCACATACCGACGTGCGATCTTATGAGAGTTGGTTTACTCGTAGACAGTGTTCGATAAATATTATACTTTGGACTAGCACGACCTCGTCCTGTCAAGATTTAATAAATTATGTGCCTTTTTCTGAGTAACCAGAGTTTGTGTTGTGAAATGACATTGACAAGTGAGTGCGCGGGAAAATTTGACGTGTAAAGTTTGTCGTACGTATTTCGCATAGTTAGTTTCACATTATTGTGATTTGCCGTGGATTCTGTGGTGAAAGTAAAGCTATGTGATCGTGCACTACCAGTCCGGTGACGTTGCCAGCATTATTGCATGCCCTTGCATGATTGGCAACCCACCATAACTCGCCAACTATTCAAGTGTATTTCCGCGCGGTAACTTTGAAGATCTGATCAACAGGTAAATTAGTTTACTCTTTTGTTTTAATGTTAGTTTGGTTTTCATTGTTTTGTATTATGCTGTTAGTTTTTACAAGTTAATAATTAATGGACGACTGATAATTCAATTGTTCTTTTTTCAGTTACAAACATTGTTTAGTCAGCTGTTTTTGATACTTAACCATACATTAATGCGTAAAAGTATCTGTTAATTATGATAATACTTGTGGTTTCATATATTTTATTTTCGGGAATTGACATAATGAGCACAAAGAAATTGTATGTTGTTGTTGACTATATATACGAATTAAGTAGGTTACAGGCATTTCTAGGTACATAATATAGTGAGACAGTTTCAGCAAGTTTTCAGGACCAAAAGGACTCCCTTAGACAGTACCTACATTATTCCGTAATGTACTTAGGTACTATCTAAGGGAGGCGTGCACATTTAAATCATATTTAAATGTGCACAAAAATCAATGAAGTTTTAAACAACTTAAAACTCTGGAGTTAATAACTCATTGTCCGATTGAATAATTATCATAAAGTTTATATGACTTACGTTTACACAGATTATGGACGTGGATTTTACGTAATTATATTATTTATGGACTATAACTAACATTTGTATTTACGTAACAGCAAATTAAACGGCTACTTACTTACCTAGCGGACATACCTACTTACTACCTACAATAAAATCTGGTTAGTAGCGAACGGCAATATTCGCATCTTTTACGTTGTTTCAAGGCTTACACACTTATAACATTTGGCTTGTATGTATTTAGTTTTGGTTTATGTTAATTTAATATTTTAATGATATTCGATGTTTGCCATTGAAATGCTTCGCCTGATAATAAACTTCACACTAAGTTCTACTTAAATGGGCCAGCTCAATACGAGTAGGTCACGTTGTTAATTTACGCACTCTTTAATTTTCAGCTACCAAAGAATAGAATGTCATAAAAACTGCTAATTTATTGATTTATCAATAGCCATGTTTCAACTTGTTTCAAGGTACATACCTATATTCGAAGAATTTCATTGTTTTTATTTGATTTTACCGCTTTTATGCATTTACTTCTTAGAAAATGGTAATATTTTCAGTAAAATGGGTTTTCGACTTGGTTTTCGATGACCATAACTTCTTTAATAGTTTAGTCAGATCTCTTCTTTTCAGACTTTTTCTAACATTTTTCGCTTTCAGTCAGCAGACTTGTGACAGTGACATTGTGATGTTGCGTTGATTTTGGTGATTAAACAAATCAAACTGTATTATTTCATTAAAGTTGAATTAATTGAAACATTATAAATATTTAACTTGTGAAGCTGTGTGTGATGGAGTGCCCAATGATCCATTAATCTATTGAATGACATTTGTAGGGAAAAAACTACGAATTTCTTGGAAAGCATCAGCAATATTGGCTGCGAAGTTTAGTATCACAATGATTATAAAGGTATATCTCATTCATATTCGTTTTATGAATTAAACTCTGTACTAAAATTTTATTGGGGTTGGTACTTTCATGTGCCTGTATGTATTCGCTATCGCGGCAGACACTGAAGGTACTTATGTTGGCTATGACGGTAGGTAATTATATTGTTTGGTGCTGCAAAGGAAGATGTGTTCTAAAAATACGTTATAAATATTTAATTTAATTAATTTTTGCGGTAAAATGTCAGCTTAGAATAAAAACAATAAATAAACGCCTAAAAATTTAAAAATCCAGAAACGTTAAAAAACTATGTGATTCCTCGTAATCAGGTTTCAATGCTTGACTAATCTTAGCTGTAGGTAGGCAATTCAACTGGTTTTTATTAATCTGACATTTTGTTAACAACTTGTTGCTTAATACATAGTTTGTTTAAATAACGATGAGCTATTTTAATAATGGATAAGTCGCATAATACGGCTTTTGCTGTCTTGTTTTTATTTAAAAAAAAAAAACAGTTTGTTGCCGGTAACTGACGTTATTTTGGTTACTTATATTCTTTTGCCTACAATTTGTCGTTCAGTCTACTGACTTATATTAAGAACTGGCTCAAAATGAGCAATTGTCATCAGCTACTGTCTCGATGCATAATCTGATCTGTGGCAAAATTCCACATTCCAAAACCAGTCCACAAGGTCGCGAGTCGTCCAGTTCCAGTATAATATTTTGTACTTTAAAAAACTTTCCATTTCGTTTGATAAATGATTTCAAAAGGAACATTCGAGACCTTCTCAAAACTGTAATAGTTACAGGATTACGTTATTTCAAATATTTCCCTATTTTCTTTCTTTTCACATGTGAAATTTTAACATTTACTTGCTGTGCTGTACAGGAATCAATGCGTAGAAATAAAAAAAAATACATACTAAATTGCCGTAGTATGTTAAATGCATTTCGTGCAGCGGTCACGGTGAACTAGCAGTTTTTATTTTTGGAAGTACATAAGTACTTACATTTCTAAAATCCATTTCATCATTGTCATAGATAACAATCTTGCAAACTGTACTTCGGTACGTTGTTAATTTGTCTTTAATTGTTGTTAATTTCACGTCAATTCGCTTATCAGAGAGTTATCAATTAATCTCCACTTTTAAAAGGTCTTACATACATTAACATTTAGACATAGGAACTTGGTACACATACGTATTTGCGATGATAATGCTTATAAAAATAGTGATGTATTTGTCTCTACATACGATGCGGTATACATAAATATGTGCGCTATAGAGTTAGGTAATACAAAGAGTGGAAAAATTCGACTACCTCATACGGCAATTGAACCCAAACCTTACCAGGCGACTGTTAGGCACATTTGTGTTACATTTTTCACCTGAAGCACTCGGATTTTTCATGTTTTAAATTCTTTTGCGATAATATGTGTAGCACCATTATTGCGATATCTCCCTTATAACTTTTGAAATAGACTGTTTATCCGCATCCGCATCTGAAGCATCCGCATCCCATGAATTTTGACCACTGTTTCAATTAATATCTTGCCTAAGAAGATTTTTAGGGCCTGTTGTTTCATCCCTTGCGACACTTGTGGCTAAAGTCCCTGACAGGAACTTTTCTGTTAGATTAACTACAACATCTGGTTTACCAAGCCTCGAACTGAGCTTACCTATGTAGCAGTTAAATCATTGTTGAAAATTTTGTTGCAGTTAAACTCAACACACCATCATGGCATTCACGATGAAGGAAGGGGGGTTCGGGGTGGGGGACTACGTGGCATTCGGGATACTGTGCGCGGCGTCTTGCGCAGGCGGCATCTGGTACAGCGCCATGGGATCCAGGAGTAAGGCGATAGTGGACATCAAGGACTACTTGTTAGGTGGGAAGGCCATGTCCACATTCCCAGTTGCTATGTCACTTATTGCAAGGTGAGTGATGAATGAAATGAAGAGTGTAATGATGATAAATGCCTTTGAGGCAGTGATTTTCCTTCTCCACAAATGGGCAGTTCATCAATAATTTTGGTTACATTAATAAGCCATAAAAAACTTTGGGTATAGCCACAGAATAATAATAAGTACTACGGTATAGCTCAAAAAAGTATTTCAATTGACTGGTGATGTAAACTACCCTAATTAAAAAGTCTTAAAAGTTCTTCTAAGTAACATTATTACGAGTATGTCGTGGATCACGAGGGAGGGCAAAACTTGTCAAAAGAGTAAAGATTTCTCTACTTATATGGTAACGTAAGATGTTACACGCTGTAAAAAAATAAGTAACACGCTGTGCGTGACCCTTCGGTTTTTTCCGCGCAAGTGCTTGTGATTTATATGGACATGTCAAGGGTGGGGCAGATAAATCTCAATAATTTAATACGAATGTTCTCATGAATGGATCGTTGACCAGAAGTAGAGCAAAAGAAAATATCTTAATTGTTCTACATTGCTCTCCCGTCTATTTGCATAGAGTCAGACCAAGGTTACATACAAGAGCCAGACGTACGAAGATAACGACAGATTAAAATTATCTTAAAATGAAATTATTAACAATTGTTTAAATGTTTATTTATGCTCTGGATGTAATGACAGTGAGATTTCCACGTGTTTGTTAGCTCATAAGATTAAAGTTATTGCCATTAACATAATGATAAGTTTTATAGCATCGCCAGATTACTTACCGTGACTTAGTATTCTAGTACTGATAACGAAATTAATCATTCTAGTTATTACGAGGTCAATAATCTTGGTTTTATTAATTATGAATTTATTAAGATTATGGTCTGTCTCACCATAGACGCTTTCTTTTATTAATTACAGCGGACAGTATTGTATAGTCCGTTTTAATCTGATAGTCGGATGTAGAGAATATTATGTATGTAGTTTTTTTTGGCCAATGTTCAAATCCTGGGGTTGTATAATCATGTATGTAGACTCTATGAGTAATTTTCGTGGAGGTAAATATTACAGCTTTACATTTTTTCCCAGTTATGTTTCTGGAGTGACAATCCTGGGAACCCCCGCGGAGATCTACAACTACGGCACCCAGTACTGGCTGGTCATAGTGGGCGTGGCTCTCAGCTGTGTCGTCGTGGTGACGGTGTACCTGCCAGTATTCTGCACTTTGAGGCTATCGTCTTCATATGAGGTAAGGTTTATCTAAAACTTCCCGCAGACTGCAGATTTTTTGTTGGCCGATAGTTTAGTCTGGTTGTTAAATCGATTTAGCATCGGCCAACTCCTCATACAAATTATAAAGCGACCAAAAGCTCATAAAGTTTGTAACTTAACCTAACCTACTTAGGTTCTCATTATCCGGTTTGTTCAGGTTCCTTCCATTGCTCTATGATCCGGTTATTTTCATTGTTTAGAAGCGTTAGTCGATAAGTAATTATGTTGTTCTGATGAAAATGAAACATTTTTATTTTATTTTTATTGTTAGGAAAACAAACATTGTAATGTTAACTGTATTAGTCAGCCTGCAGTTATTGCATTTCAGTTACAGACGAGATGTACCTTGTCATTGATTAAGATAAAGTAAAATGTTATTTCATAAAATTGACTGAAACGTTAAGAATAATAACTAAACTTAATAGCTTTAAAGCGTAGAATACAAAAATATAATTTTAAAATAGAGTTCAAGTTCCGTGTAAATTTTTTGGATGTCTATTATTTTATGCTTCAAAATCAGCTAAAACTAACGTTTTAAGGTACTCTTCAACAGACTGAACTATACAAGATAGGAAGGCGCATCTTAAAGAATAATTAATCATCGTTTTTTCCTTGACATTGACTGTGAAGAGATTGTCCGGTTATTATACTTTGTACAGACGACGGCACATCCAGTTAAACACTGTGACTTCTTATGTAGTTGTAATAGGTATTATTATGCGACAAAAATGTATAGTTTGATGTGCTCTCGACTGTATTAATAGTTACCTATTTCCCTTTGTATACCGATAAGCTGCACAGTAACAAACTGCATCGTTAAAAACTTAATCCATCATAATCATTATGTTACTTAATTGCAATTTTTCCGCAATGTACGAGTATGCGGTAGGAAAAATGAAATATTTTGACATTTTTTGTCTTCTGATAAGCTTGTTATTTTAATATGCTTACTGGCGCTTATTTATGAGTACCGACATCATACCTTTTTTTATAATATCTTTTTTATTTAACTTAAAAAGCTCGAACCATTGTGTCCGTCGCTTCTCCGTCATTGCTGTAGGTACACAAGTATTAAATTAATCGTACTTTGAACCTGTGTGTTTAGGTTATACCTAACAAAGACCATCAACAAAAAAGGAAGCCGGTTGGATTGGTTTCCTAAGTTTAATATACGTAGCCTGTGTGAATAAAGGTCATTGATGCCTTTAGTTTGCATACTTGTTGATATCGTTCCAAAGGGTATATTAAAGGCTGCTACGTGTTACATGCTTTATGTGACATAGGTCTTATAGCTATGTACTTACGTACAGTCAGCGTAAAATAGTTCGTGCGTGACACCCAAAGTGGCCAAAAAGTTGACAACACAACCTTATTTCAATAACGTCTTTGTTAAGACGTGTTGCGAACTTATTGACTACTTTGAGTATCACGAACTACTTGAAGCTGACATCTTTGCTGCTGTACATCATAATTTGTCAACAACAGCAAATTAAAGTGATTTAGTTACTAAAGACCTTTGCCTTAGTAACCGAGAGGCTCGTTACTAAAGAGAGCTCGGCTCTACTAAACTTATAGCTTTTCTTGGGATTGTACAAGAGTTGATACAAGCCTCATATTTATTAGCAGGATAAGTAATTTAGTTTTGTATTGTTACAGTATCTCGAGCTGCGATTCAATCGGCACGTCCGTGCTGTAGCTTCAATACTTTTTCTATTAGATGAGGTAAGCACCGTATTTATTTTTAGTCCACAATTGATGTCACCTTGGCTGGTAAAAACTGTATTTTGAGTGTGATTTTAATAAGTGTACCTATACTATACAAGTAGGTACATGAACTTCGCCTGTGAAGTAAAAAATGAATGTTTGATAAATAGATTGGTTTTCCTCTAACTAAATGTTACTAACTTGTAACCTAGTCCACGTAATTTCAGGTTATTTACAGATATTATACACCGGCTAAATGCATCTTGTCTGTGAATTTTGTAATGATGTTTGTCTACTTTTGCGTCATTTCATATTATTACATCATCAGCAGAATAAATAAGGGGTATTTATTTACCTAGAAACATGTTTGAACACATTAGGTAACTTATTATTCGCAAAAAGTACTCCAATACATCTACTTTCTTATAACTATTTTGCTTATGACGATCAATGCAAAATCGTTCATCAGAACACCAATTTTGTTTTCAGGTTTTTATGGAACTACTGACATAGTTAGATAAATAATTACTTAAATAGATATACTATAAATACCAGTCAAGTACAAGTTGATTATAAATGATTGTAGGCATGCGAAATTGTTTGATTTATTTTGCTATGAATTACTTAATTCTTATCAGAGAATTAATATAGGTAGGCGTGTATTTAGAGATAAGATGCCTTCTAAGAGATTTCTAACCTTGTTAAGTGTTATGAATATGATTTATCTATTGAAAACATCTACTTTCACTTCGTTAGGTGTTGTCGTGTCTAAATCTGTTACTATCTACTTTGCCCGATTTTTTTATGACCATGGGATTCTTTAGATAGAGTTTTAGACCGCTCATACCTTTCAGTCTTGAATTTCAATAAATTGGTGTAAATATTGAAATTCAATCAATCACAAGTTGGAAAAGCGTAGGCAGTAGCTATCTACTCAAGTTGCTTCATCAACACACTTTCTACTTTAAATATTGCAAATGAAAATATTATCACAGCCGTTGCGACCAGGATACAGCTAGTATAAGGTCAACACCCCGCGTTGTCTGAGCGGATTCTATTCCAATAAGCGTTGTAAAATCAGCAATTCTTATTAATGTTGTTGTAGGTCGTTCGCTCTGCTTACAGCTACTTGCAACACGGACTTTGACCGGTGTCGTGTGAACGTCAATTGTTCGGCGTTGGCCGCCGCAATTGCCGCATTATTGGAAGGCGCCTAGATGTGGTGAACAATGATACTTATGCGCTTGTGTAAAATTATACTAATAAACAAAACACGCGCGATGGTACTTCAACATCTGAGGAGATCTGTTCACGTTGATCTAAGTTACCGAATATTCTCACAGGTCAGCCAGCTCTACATATTTTTAAGGGTACGGGATAGGAGGGTATTTTAAGCAATCAGTTAAAACTGCTTTTCAGTTGGAAACTAGAGGACTATTTTCCGGAATTTATGATATTCCTATTAGGTAGGCAGGTGTAAAAATGAAAAAATAGTAAAACAATACCTGTAGTGGATGTTACTTTCATAATGCCGCCAGTCGTAATGACTATTTGATCTCAGAATTGATCCAATGAAATTCTGGCTGACAGGCAGGTATCATAATATTGTTAGTAAGAATTGTATTACTCTTACTAGCTTCTGCCCGTGGTTTCACCCGCATTTGTGTCTCGCAGGTGCCAGAAAGTCTTTTTCGAGTCTTTCAAAAGGATGAATATGAAAAACGCAACAAACAAATATACACAGTGATTTGTGTATATCTTGTCATTAATAATGATTCATGAGTCAATACACATTATGTACTCGTACTTAGTTACCTATTTTTATTTACTTTGCACCAACGTCAATGATGACGTTTAAAATTATATTCAATGCAGATATTTTTTTATCACTGACAAAATTTTACATGAAGGATCATCATTTTAGGCTGTCTGTGTTAAGTCAGCGTCAGCATATTAATATATAAATTGACCGACTTCATGGGCCTTGACCGCAATTTAAAGAGGTCACTTACGTAGATATTTGCGACACTCTTCCGTATGCAAGAAAGGTAGAGCCTCGTATATTTGCCTTTAGGGTTTAAACAAGTAGCATTTGGAAAGTAACAACACGCAAAGAACGCAGTATTTTTTTCATAAATCACAGAGCAGTTAATTTACAGTTAAGATAATAATAAAATTGATTGTAATGCTTTCTTAGTCATTAATGTGCCGTTCGCTCACGCACGAGGTGCGATGTATTTAATCTTACTACTACTCGCATGATGCTGTAGGTGCCAATTGTATGCATTCCTGAATCACATGTTATCTATCGATGGTTTATTTTGAGATACACATGAATGAAAGTGTTATACGTCACAAACTGTCACACTGTACTCGTAATATCGTGAATAATGTGCCGTTTGATTTACGGACTGCAACCCCGACTGTGGTTGCTGATTCGATTTCCACATGGTACAAATGTAAAGTTTTGAACGCAAGTCAGTATTTCTAACAGAAGTTTAATAACGTCATTGTTAATTTATAAAATAATAATAATAATATTTTTGTAGGATTGTTCGTTATCTAGGTGGCATAGCACAAGATCGAGTTTGGAGTTAGGAAATAGAATAATATACAGTTGTGAACTTTATTCCCATGTCACTATTTCAATTGGTCAATTTAAGATGGATGAAACAAATGCCTGCCGTTTGTTTACCAGCAAATTAATATATACTTTGTCCTCGTGGACTTTGACCGGTTGTTATTTGCCCCTACTTATGATTCCATTATTTGATAGAACATCTTGTTTGGTACTTTTGCCTCAGAACACATAATGGTTCTTTGCATGCAATATAGGTATTTGCTCAGTTGTTAATGATTTGAAGATGTCGCTTTAGGATAATGTTTAAAGAGCTATGTAAGCAGCTACTTAATGTACAAATAATATTGTTCCAGGTACTATTTCTTCCTATGGTCGTGTATGTTCCAGCATTAGCATTTAACCAATGTAAGTCATCGTTAAACCTTTAGACGCAGTTTTACATAACAGTGATTGATTGCTTCCCGTGTGGTAGAAAACATATCAAAAACATGTTATCTAATGCTTATGTGCTAAACAACGTCAACTTGAATATGACTAAAAATAGCATTCCTTCTTAGAAAAATACAGCTCATGATGCTAAATTTAGAACCTTTTCCTAATTGCATAAGCCGGTAATTATTCATGCAATATTTGCGCCTTTTTGCGTACTTTAGCTCGCTCAATGTTAAGGATATTGAGATAAAAACACCAAAGAATAGGCGATATCTATAAATCCTTATTTTATCGCGTTGTACGACTTGCGAATGCGGATTTAGGCGAGAAATGCTGCTTATCGTGTTTATAGTATTGCACTTCACGGTTATTTCCCCGTTTTTGCCGCCGATGCGATCTTCAGATGTTTTTTTGTTTTCTTTTCAGTGACGGGACTCAATGTATTCGCCGTTGCAGGGATCATGGTCCTCATTTGTGGACTGTACACAGTGTTAGTGAGTATCGGACATCTGCATTGCAAATGTAAATGTGTTGTTGAACTTCCCGTCTTTACAGAAATATTTCGATTGCTTTTTATTATTGAATGGTAGAGTCGTTTTATGACAATTTTATTTTGAAAAAAAAAAGAAAAAAGAAAAGCCGTTACAATTCTATATAATCTTATAGTAAGTTGTTTTTGTATAGCACATTCGTTTATTTATAATTAGGAATATTCAAAAGACATCTTTGTTTGCTAGGGTGGTCTCCGAGCTGTGGTGTGGACGGACTCGGTGCAGACCGGGGTGATGTTCATAGGTGTGATCCTGGTGGCCGCTGCGGGGACCCTGGCCGTGGGTGGGGTCAAAGCTGTGCTTAGTATAGCCAGCGATTCGGGGAGGATAGAACTTTCTAAGTAAGTGCAGAACAAAAAGTCAGAAATGATCATTATCGACATTATCGTTTTAGATAATGTATCTGCTGAACATAGTCAAGTTTCCCCAAGACAAGAATATCGATTTTTTTTTATTAATGACGGATTTCTTAGGCTTTGGAGACTTGGTCCCAAAAATAATGTTTTTTATGCGTTCTTCAGCCGGTGTGGTACCAAGTTAAGAAAGGCATCGTAACCAAAATAAACAATATCTCAAATGAAGAATCATTACATAACTGATAGTTTCTTTCTAACTTTAGCTCGAAACACAAGTTCTAAAGACCACTTTTCTAAGGAATTTTGAAGTGTGTGAATATATTTGGTGATTAAACATGGAATAAGGTAAACAAACACCTTTGTTGTTGCCAATCAATTTTGGTTGTTGACTCTTGGCTAATGTCCGATGGAGTAGAGGGCGTCCACGGTGACCGTCAATCAAATTATTCTGAAATGATTTTTAAAAAAAAGTCAGTTAAAATAGTAAAAAACCGTGATGGTCAAGATTGAACAACTGACGATCATAATTTTTCGATGGTTACTTTCACTTGTCCATGCAGCATTTGTACGGCGGCAAAGGTTAAGTGCGAGTTGGAATCAGATTTGCCACTTAGAGCTATGCTTCTTTTATTTCTTTACCCTTTCTATCAAAATAACTTGGGTTAAGTACCTAAAATAGTTTGGTAGACCTTTTATAGGGTTCTTTTGAGGTACTAACCCATTAAAAATATACAGACAAACATGAACAATTTTGTATTCCTAGTTGGAGCTTCTCCCCCTACGAGCGACAGACGGGATGGGGCGCAGTCCTGGGAGGGTTCTTGTACTGGACGTGCTTCAACTCCGTCAACCAGACGATGGTGCAGCGGTACATCTCGCTGCCCTCGAGGAGACAGGCTGTTGCGTAAGTGTCTTGTAACTTTTAGTGCTTCGTTAGTTCGTTCGTTTCAGCCAAATGACGTCCACTGCTGGACAAAGGCCTCCCCCAAATTTCCATATTGACCGGTCATGCGCTCCCCGCATCCAGGCTCTTCCCGCGACCTTCATCATTAGTTTATTTAGTGCTTATTAGCTTTAATTTGAGTTACATAACAACCGTTTTAATCATACTTGAAATAAGTAGTTGGTAACTATTTATAAATATAATTTATTGCTCTATCCCTGAAAACCTGACTATATTGTGGACAACGCACTTTCAACAACACATGTTTATGTATATGTAGCTTACTTGGACGGGGTTGACAGGGAAATTAGTAATTTGTTTACGACTAATTAACCTATTTTAACCTTTGAAAATGTATTTCGAACGATAGTAAGTTAAATCATGAATTAAAATAACTTGTTTTTGTGTTGATATATTTTTTGGAAATATTCCGATACGACGTGCGAGCTGATTGCGTGATTTAAAATCAATCTAAAAGGATTATTTAAAAGATGACCGGTCTAAGGATAAATAAATTTGCTATTTTTTTTTGCGAATTGCTATTTTTTTTATTTACGAGTATTATACGTACCTAATAATTGCTAAGACAGCTTGTGTGAATGACAACATTTTAACAACATGAAATCGTAAATACTCACCTACTCATTGACGTGTGAAAACAATAAAGAGAGACACCAAACTATCGCGACGCGAACAAGGGAATTATTTTAGTAGTGTACTTCTAGTTTATTAATGAAACGGAAAATAAACCAACAACACCAACAACCAAATGAAGCATTTTGTTTTGTTCTGTCCCAATTACAATAACTATCTTATATTTTTTTCATACCCCAGTGCGATTAGCATATTCTGCATCGGAGCCATACTGGCGATCTCCCTATGCGTGTGGTGCGGACTGGCCGCCTGGGCAGTTTGGGTGCAAGGCGGGTGCAGTCCTGGTGCAGCGCCTCTAGTGGACGACAGGCTACTGCCAGCCTTCGTGACCTACATCTCTAAGCAGCAGCACTTGCCGGGGCTGGCTGGCGTGTTCCTTGCTGGCGTCTTTGGAGCTGGGTTAAGGTACGTCAAGAAAAAGGGTTGCAAACCTATAGCTATAAGCGGGAAGTCGCTTGACCTTGGTCGCCCGGGCAGTATGGGTGCAGGGCGGGTGCAGTCCTTATGCAGCGCCTCTGGTGGACGTAGGCTTCTGCCAGCCTTCGTGACCTACATCTCTAAGCAGCAGCACTTGCCTGGGCTAGCTGGCGTGTTCCTGGCTGGATTCTTTGGAGCTGGGTTAAGGTACGTGAAGATAAACGGTTGCAAACCTATAGCTATTGATGAGAAGTCGTCTGAACACTTGGCTGACCTACATCTCAAAGCAGCAGCTCTTCCCGGGGTTGGCTGACATCTTTGGAGAGGGGTTAAGGTAACTTATGATAAAAGGTTGCTATAGAAGAGAACTTGAGAAGTCATCTGAAGTTCTGAACACTTGTCTGATACTTCGTGGATTCAACTAACTGATCAGTTAAGACAAATGAAGCTGTTGAACACTTGACTGTCGTGTCATAGTCTGGCGAAGTCGTAGAATAGTAGAGTCTAGCTAGACGATTAACCGTTCTAGCTGCTAGACAATTTGAGTGGATATGATAATAATCACGTGTTCACGATCACTTCAATGAGACAATTTGGTGATAAAGTTGACCAAGCACTTGATTGTGTATTATTTTTTCTCATTTGTCACAATATGCCTTATTTTCAGCTCGCTATCAGCAGTCCTAAACGCATGCGCGTTGGTGGCCGTTGAGGACATCATGCACGGCTGGCTGAGGATACACCTCAAGCCTTTGACGGAGGGCATCATAGCTCGCCTGGTGACGGGCCTGTTGGCCATCATTTCCATTGTAATGCTCATCGTCATTGCCAAGCTGGGTGGTGTCCTTGGTAAGTTGACTATAGTGGTAATTTCTTTAAGTTCCCTTAAAATGCAACATTCCCTGAAGTTTTTTTATTCAGTCCTAAAATATAGAAAACTAAAGTGACAGCGGGCAGTTCATTTGTCGTAAAATTGAACTAAGCAGGTCCTCGAGTAGAGACCATGTTTTGACAAGTGTGGTGTAAATGTTCTCTCGCTCAATGGACCAGCGAATTAATAAAAATAGCTGTCAGCAGCTGGATAATTATGTTTTGTGCGGTGTTCAAAATTTTGATCAACGGTTCAATTAAATTGAAAAACAAAGTGAATTAATATCAGAAGAAGGATTCCTTGTATTCTTAAAAACAGAGTTTCTACTGTACCTACCGTAGCTTGGAAACCGATAAAACGTTAGTTATTCCGTTTTATGTTTAATAAAATCATAAGACGATTTATGTCTTAGATAATGCCAATCTCTGTAGCTCTACAGTAGGATTTTACAGTAGTTCATTGACTCAAGTTACCTACAATGAGAACGCTGTGTGGTAGTGGCTTAATTTTAATCTAATTTGGTGGTATCGATCTGCGTAAACCAACAAATCCTGTTTGACGCTATCTCTGATAACGAAGTGCGTTTACGTTTGCTAAATTTAATCTTTATTGCGTATTTTAAATGAACATAGAATGTCGATATATTATGTCACAGCACTTAGCTGGTATCTCCTAACTTATGTATGATTCAGTTCTCTACTTTATCTGATTATAAATTTTTGAAGAATTGTAAATCCGTCTCCTGCTGAGTATTTGATATGAAAAGGATGTTTAGAGCAAGTTATTTAAGAATATCTATTTATCAATATCGCGATTATCTTGGCATCAAACTTCAAACGTTGCTATGCACAAAGTACCTACAATCGTCAAAATCCATGACTTGTTGAGATAACTTAAAAACATCCCGGATGTTAAGAGCCATTTTACATTTTCGTGCGAATTTCTAAGATTTTGGAAGCATGAATTACTATCTTAAGCAACACCCAGAGATTATTTAATAACTGCGAAAGATAGGTCAATCCTTGTTGTTGACCATTAATGAAACGGATTTACTAAAACTCTTTTGCTTAATTCACAGTGCCCCATCTCCCACAACCATTTTACGAAAAAATTGCCGCAGACTCATTTTCAAAGTCCTGTATCTATTATTTATGCTCATATAATAAGCTTAAAAATATATAGTAATCATCGGACATATATTCTTGTAGTCCATTAATGAAATAGATTCTTGAATTTCATTACCATTATTGAGTAAAATCTAAAAATAATTTGGCAAATTTGAAGATTAACGTCACATTTTGATCGTGGTTTTTGGTTTAAAAACACAGCATAAACTGCAATAAAAGTATCCCAAAATAAAGAATATTCATTGTAGAATTAATTTCTACAGTTATTGTTTAAATATTAGTAACCACTTTGTCAAAATATTGATGTGAATATGAGTATAAATTACAATGCGCAAGCCGACATCGATTAGTATGGCGCGAGCGCCCGTCAAGGCAGGACCTGTGTCATTTTTCCCGCCGTGACGTTTACGTGCGTTCGTGTCGTAAAGCGGTGATTTGTACGGCGACCAAATACATTTGATACTATGCCGAGAGGCTGTTTCGAGTCGGCCGGCCGAGCAGAAATTGAAATGATGAATTTTAATTTCTTTGACGGATCTGGGTGTAACTATGTATAATATGTAGGTACCATGTATTTAATTTAATAAATAAATTATAAAAAAGTATATCCATTATGATAGCACCCTTAACACAAGCATATTGGTTGCCTACTTTTGGACTAGATGGCGCTGTGAAATTGTCCAAAGATTTGTTTATTTATTTATCCGCTTTGAGTTTTGTTTCGTGAAGAAGAAAAAGAAGCGTTTTGTTTTGTTGTTAAATCTATACTAATAAAAGAGGAAAGATTTAATTGTTTGTTTGTTTGTTTGGAGGCAATAGGCTCCGAAAAAAAATTTCTTTCACGATTTAGAATCCTATTTTTTTTCTATGTAGGCTATAAAATATTTTCAAAAACTTAAGTCCAAAATCTTTGTAAAATTCGACGTTTAATAAATAAATTAGATAACATGTTAATACTTTTTTTTTTCAGTACGATTTTAGTACTTGTTTTTCAGAAATTCTACGATTTAACTAAACTTCTAGTGTTTATATTTTATGCATAATTTATTAACTTCTAAAATATACATATATTTTATTGATAATGACGTGCTTCGTATTTTATTAAAATTATTACCTGACTAATCTAAAAAGGTGTGGAATGTTTTTTTGGAGATAACTTGGTTCCATAGAAATATAGAGAGATGTTAAGTAATGCGCTGAGTTCGAAACTCAGTGTCGTATTAGAAATTCACACACACAAAGAAATCAAATTATGTGCTCATTATCCATTGCGGTATCAGTATTCAACGTTCGAATAATCTTTAGTACTATGCAAGCAATATAAACTGTTTACATAATGACGTCGCTACTGTCATCATTGCTTTCACAAGCAATATGTTCCAATTTGTCCCTTGTCACATTTCCCTTTAGTTTCTGTGATCTGTGCTTGTTTCTAAGTTGATATCAATGAAATATTCCTTAGTACTTTTGATTTAATTTTTTTTTTATTTTGACTTGAAAAATCAAGGTAAGATTACAATAAAATAACAAGTGAAAACGTAACATTGCATTGCAACTTGCAATTTCGCAATATTGATGAGGAGATTCCATTGGAAAGTCTGTATTCATTCCTAGGATTCCCCTAACACCATCAAATTCAAGAGAATTCAAGAGAGTGCAGTTTCCCATCTCATGCTTAGGGACCACGGTTTAAAATAGTGTGGTTGCATAGAGCCTGCAACGGGCAACCGCGTGCGCAGCTGCTCATACTAATTTTCGATACAAAAGCAAGTGTTGGCGCCCTCACGAGTTTTAGCGGAGTTCCATATGGTAGCGGGAGTAGACTTAATGGAAATCTATGCTTCTCCGACGACCAGTTGTATGTGGAATACTCCAGAGTATGCGCACACAATAGCCTGGTGATTTTAGCACCTGAAGGAAAAACAAAAAAACATTGTTTACAAAGAAATCTGCGGCAGGTGTAGTGTTTTAATTTTGTTTTAGAAAGATCTCATAATTTTGTAAGTATTCAAATATTTAAACATAATGATGTGTAGATTTTATATCAAAAAATATAATCATTTAACAAAATTGATTTTCTTAGAATATTTTAATTCTATTAGAACCATTTTCCACTTCATCGCAGAAGAAGTCGCGGGCAAAAAGCTAGTATGAAATATGTAGTATTGCCCGCGGCTTCACCCGCTTGAAATTTAGTTTGTCACAGATCGTCATAAATTATAGCCTATACATTGTTATTCTGGTCGACGCCAGGGATGGATGAGCGTCGCTGTCGCTGGCGACAGGGTCTTCTGGTTCAGGGTTCATGGTGTAGGTCTCAGGCAAAATGAAATCCACTCGTAGAAATTAATAAACTCAGTGTATTAACGAAAATAATTACACACAGCACTAGAGTCGTATCGGAACTGAGTGAACCAAAGGTCTTGCGATAGGAACGTCCGACCCGAGTGATAGTTGAACACAGACTGCCTAGTACTGCTGTACTGTACTGTAAAGTTTCATCAAAATCTGTTCAGTAGTTTTTGCGTGAAAGTGTAACAAACATCCAGACATCCACACAAACTTTCGTATTTATAATATTAGTAAGACTAGTAAAAAGTAAGATGGTAAGATGAATTATTTTAGTTATTTGTTTACTTATAATAATATTTATTTATTTATTTCTTAGCTCTGTCTGATAATGGATCTGGAGAAGATGCAATGGCCACCTCCGTAACAAAACAATAGAACCTTATGGAGTTTGGGCTTGTGTGATTCGCCTTGACGAATATTTCGTATCCAGGGTCCGATGATGGAGCTGTAAGGGGGCAGATTTTTTTTTTCACTATGTGACTGTCTTTATTTTGTACTTAAAATATTTTACATATTATACCTATTCGTGTTTCATTATTCGTATCCAGGATCCGATGATGGAGCTGTAAGGGGGCAGATTTATTTTTCACTATGTGACTGTCTTTATTTTGTACTTAATATATATTTTACATATTATACCTATTCGTGTTTCATTATGAATCGAAATATAAAAGACTTAATAAACTCTATTAAAAATTTAAATTAATTAATCAAGTTTGAATACCTCATTCTACCTTAAAAATAATAACTTAAATCAAGTCTTAATACGGTCACGGCTCAAGATTTTTTTGTCCATTTCAGCGTTCTTTTTACTCTTTTGACGTTGCGTTGACAGCTTTTACCTAAATTCGCGCGGAATATTTTTGTGAAATGGCTCTTAAAATTGAATTCAGTGTGACGTAGTGTTTCCGTGGTTTTCTTACAGGCGTAGCAACAGCTTTATCAGCTATCGCCGCGAGCGCTACCTGTGGTATCTTCACGCTGGGTATGATGTGCTGGTGGGTGGGCCCCCGGGGGGCCATCGCGGGGGGCATCGCGGGGGCCGTCGTGGCTGGGACAGTATCTCTGGGCACCCAGGCTGCAGCTGCCAAGGGCCTGAGGGCCCCTCCCTTGAATCTGACTATGGAGTGCGCGAGGAATTCGTCTTTCGTCTTCGAGAATGATTTGGTAAGCAATGATGACTATGATTGTATGTAATTGATGGTTGCCTGCTTGGTCGTACTAAGAAGTTGATTCAACGCGTCCAGAATTCGTGTGCTAGATACTGTTTCTCCATCCCTCGCAGAGCACACGTGACCCCATATTTAAATAGAAGTGACCTCCTTAACATGGAGTCACGGCGAGTGATGCATTTCGCGAGCCTCCTCTTTGGAGTAGTAAATTACGAGAGTCCTCCCTACCTGTTCAACAAATTAAAATTCACGCAACGCCAATCACGCATTACAGATCGATTGATATGTCCTCCTTACAAAACCGCCGCTTTTCGTGGCAGCTTCAGGTACTTGGCAACAAAATGTTGGAACAACATTCCTCCACCAATACGTAACTGTGTCACGGTCAGAGCCTTCAAAGTCAAATTCAAGCTACATCTGCTATCTATCCAAAAGAATATTTAAAGTACCTACCTACCTGCCTTAATGTATAAACTGCACATACCAACATTAAAAGTAAATGATATTACACTCAATACATATTATTATTCATATTATCTTTTCTCTCTCAAACTTATTTTAAATACCTTAACATAATATTCATATTTATTAAGTCATAAACCTTTATTGCACCATCTTAGATTATCATCATAATTATAAGGTGCTCAATAGCACAAATTAATGCACACTTACTTATTTTCTTCTATTTGTCAAATTTTGTAGTAAGTTGTAACGTTCGCTGTGGGCCACGCACCCCTCTTTCATGGTTTCTGCAGAATACCAGTGGCCGTAACGTGCTCTTCAGTACGTTATGACCTCATACTGAGCAGAGACCAATTTGGTACAATGTATTTTGCTTTTTAAGTTGATTGTACTTATTGTTTAATTTTTTGGTACCAAATAAATGTTTTTTTCTTTCTTTCTTTTCTTCTTTCTTTTCTGATACAACATCGTCCAAGTATCTATCGTGTCTCATGTGTTACAGCTCATTATGTCTTTTGTTGGATCTTCTTGAGATTAAACAACGTTTACTGTTAGACGTCTTCAACTTTGTTATTGACCCTGATAAATGACTATTATTAGTGACTGAGTTTCTTGCGCTGCTTCTTTTCAGCACTGGCCTATTTATTGTCCCGAAGCAGTGGTAGGGTTCATACTAGGACGTGTAAAAGTGCTTTTTAAAAGTCTATTTGCAAAAATAAATGAGTCTTATGACTTAAAGCACTCCCTCCACTTAATCTTTGCTACTCTTATTTTTTATATTACTTCATTGTCCCACAGAATCCCGAGACGATATTCCCCCTATTCCGTTTCTCGTACCACTGGATAGCGCCGCTCGGTCTCCTGGCTACAGTGACAGTTGGCGCGTTAGTGGGCTGGTTCTTCGACAAAGACACTGACATGAAGTTAGACCAGGAACTGTTCACGCCAATAGTCTGGAAGATACTCCCCAAGGAAGCCAGGGAAAGGGCAGGGGAGACGAGAAGAGCGCTAGCGCAAAAAGTCGAGTCTCCGAGGCCATCTTCGCCGCTTATCATGGCGAGGAGTGCGGATAAGGTATGAAAGAGTATTAAATGGTAAAAGTTTCCTTGTCTCCTGATTTTTTTTAATCCACTACGAGGAAGCTCTTGGCCTGTATCTCACCTGATGGTAAGTGACGATCAGGCCGAAGGTGGAAGCGAGCTTCACCCGGAATCCTCGACCACGGCGGAACTGGCTATCTTATCTCTAACTGCCGGAACACAATAATGCTGTTAATATTGTTTCAGCTTCCTTTTCCAAAAGTACTTGTATGTTTATAAGAGAAATAACTCCAGTGTATTCTAGTGTATCTTGTCTCAGTGATATTATAGTACAAGCAGTGTCGATAGAGCAACAAATAACTTATCATTGCAATTGTTAAGATAAATTGGCAGGAGTAACAGATGTAAAACAGTTTTTGTTTCTGCTGTACTTATACCATTTTCTTATTTGTAATATTTAACTTTATTTATTTCAGATTGAAATGAACGGCCAGGCCAGTAGATGAAAATGGCAATTCGACAAGACGGTGAAGCTGAAAATTAAGTATTTATTTCATATAATAAGCAAAATGCTTCAACTTTTGGAGCTAAACGTAGTACAATAAATGTACGAAACTAATTATTTTCTTTATGCGATGTATGTGAGAAGTAAGTAGGATCGATATCGATACTATGTTGATGGTTTTTTCCATTTTCTGACTGTATATTCAGGACTAGGACCAATCCATTTATAATCCATCAATGTACTGGTGTTCATTTGACACCAAGTTAGTGAACTATAAAGTGCCTAAATTTTATAGTTGTTGCAATGTTTGTTGAGACCTTTACGAGATCTTGTGAATCTTTATAATAGATTTTGTACAAATGTTGTAAATATGTATGTATTTGTGTATTATAATATTGTTATAATAACTGTAGGTTTATTTAATGAAGTAGGTAATAAACATCATGAAATTAAGGACATTAATTGAAGTTAGTGCGGTCTGCCATCTAAAATAATTGTTTACAAATTGAATCTTGAAAAATATCCGTATTAAAGATTAGATGATTGCCTTAGATGACTTAAGTAAATTATTATCCAATATTTTGGCCATCTTGTTAGAAAAAAAGCCTTTGGCTTTATAATTAGCTTCATTATTTATTCGATAGAAAGTAATTTAGTTTTTAGCAATTTAATTGGTATTAGATTTGTTAAGATTTCTTTAGTTGTAGGTTTGCAGCATTTTGAATATTAGTTAGTAGGAAAAGGAATAGTATTTTTCGAAAATCTTTTGTCTCAGTATTCTTGGTACTTAAATAGAAATAAAATTGTATTAAATGCAACTATAGCCTGACCAGGAACATAAAAACCCTGACATAGAGGCGCGTCAATTGCATTTGATAGTGCAACACTGAGTACAGTCGTACCTGTGTTAAATTAATAGGCTAACTTTATGTATCAGGATTCAGGATTACGGGCTAATTTGATATTTTCATAAATTAACGAAAAAATATTATTAGAGGTAACCTGGTTTAAATAAATTAAATGAAACCATCAATCGAGCTAGTAGGATTTATTTTATTATTCATCAATAATCAAATTCAGAACTTGAATATTCAACTGCAATGTTTGCTCATGAACGCTTCAAACTCGGTACTTTTTTCCCAATTCCATAAAATTCAACACTTAGAAAGTGACAATTTTTTTAAAAATAGGTAGTTAAACAAACCACGGCTAATTTTCATAGTGGACTGTACTATGCGATAAACATGTCAGTCAATTTGACAACCTTTGTCGGAAACATTATTCAATGAAAATATTGTCCGAACCCTTAGTACCTATTTCTCTTCGACAAATACTTTAACACATTGTGAACCACTTTTATTTCACGACTATAAAAAGATTTTAGCAATTTAATTCACAAAATCAATTGCGCACATTTAAAATAAAGTTTGTTTACACTTTGACAGCAATAGACTGACATGCAAGGTGACATGTCAATGAAGTTTTCAGTTACTGTTGCCATTAAAAGAAATTAGTACCATTAGTTTTCCGCAACATGGCGAGGGTTTTTATGTTCCTGGTCGGGCTATAAATTGAATATTTGACATCGGTGCTAGGTAATAGAATCGAAATATCTTAATTTTATACGTAATAATTTTGTTTAAATGATTAGTTCTTGACGCACAATATTATAATAGTGTGTAACATTAGAATTTTCACAGAAGCAGGCATTCCTCATACATCAGCATTTTAATTTTTAATTTATAACAATTAAAACAATATTGGGACTGCCTGATATTATCTTGAATAGTAAACAGCCTAATTTCTTTCAGCTTTATTTCAGTACTATACTAAACTTCTTCTTTACATTTTCTTAGACCCATACTTACATGCGTACGGATGGTTCCGTATACCTATTATACTTAATTGCAAATAAATAAATAACTTGTTTGAAAATTTCATATGTCTAAATAACACTTTTATTTTCGAGTAATAGATAAAAATTGAATACTTTAAAAAAAGCTTTTAGGTTTTATTTTAGATCGCACGCAACTAAACCTCAATTTTAGTAAATGTACTAAAAGTAAAAATGTGATAACATAGAAGAATCAAATTGTGATCTTGTTGAAATAGCAGACGTATATGTAAATGTGTAAAATATTGTGTAATATAATATGTATTATTTTTCTAATGGTGATACGTACGTAAGTAATAAAACATATTTTTTGAAATGGACTTGTTGACGTTGAATTATTGTTGAAATTGTACAATTTGTATGATATAATGTATTATGGAATGTACTTACTGTTTACGTTCACAATTCGCATATTTTTGACAGTAACAATGTACCTGACTGAGCGATGCGAATATTTAAATTGTTATCATGTTAGGCTGTTTTTAAATAAATGTAATATTCATACTTTTGTGTTATTGGTATTCGAAGAACGTCTGTGGGGGAATTATTTTAACGGCAAAGTTGTCGAGCGTTGTCGCAGAAGAAGCAAATAGTCAGGTGTTGCTAACTGTTGGCGCTCGGGGACACTGGGACAGGCTTGGAATCAAGAAAAAGACTGAAATTTTATTTTGTTACGTAATTTGCTCGAACAATTCCATGAATTTTTGTGCCTTATGTAGCGCTGAGAAAATGCTTACAAAATTATATTTACTTCTCTACAATTCTCATATAAGTAGTCGATGGCCAGCGAAAGGGGCAACCTCCCTTGATGTGAATATTCAATTCGAGATCACTCCACGTAGCAAAGTACATACAATAACAGTAAAATAATTAGCGATTGAAACCTGCAAGCATAGGGTAGTCTAGAATCGTATCTTAGGTACCACTCAGTTTCTGAGGACTTTCATGTAGAATGAAAACTACCGTCAGACTACATCTGCTAAGAATAGAGTTTGAAAATAAACTAGGTAGGTACTACAGTGAAAAACATATTTTCTCAAAATAATTTTCAGATCCTCCATCCGTGCCTGGCTTTCCCCAATTTGTATGCAGCACACAAAGCGTCTATTAAAACTGTTCAAAACGCAGGATTGCGCGCATTCGTCTTCAGAACGCGGGGTTACGTACGCCTCCATAATTCATTCCATGCGCACACCCTGTATTCCGGATTCCAGGGGATGTGTGATTTCAGGTGACAATGCTAGTACGCGTAACAGTGATTTAACTCTATTGTGCGGCGGTTAAAGTAGTTGGAGCAAGTTCGTAATAGTTGTAACTTAAGTGAATTCGTCTTACGTAGGTAACGGTTTTACTAGCTTAGGAGGATATTCATGCTATTCTACCTAAGTTACGAATATCAGGGAATAAAGTTTATCTGGTGTCATGCATTTCTTAACTATCTAAGAGTTTGAGAATTAATTCATTTAAGTATATGATTTAAAATAAATTTTATTAGGTGAAATTAAAATTTGAAACGTTATTTTATTCTCCCTGGCAAATACAATCCTTTTACTGCCTAATTTCTAGATGCCTTAAACAAAACAGTTGACAATAAAACCGCGTATTCTGACAAAAAGCGTCGTAAAAGTGATTGCGGTTTGTAACAGCCGAGCATCTCGGGCGGAGGCTCGTACCTAAAGCTTGTTTAATTTCTGGCAGTTGGCAGGCATTAAATATGCGTAAAACAAAAGCCCTATTGATGGTGCTTAGCAAACAAAGTGGGCGGGGGTCGGTCTTGCGGTCGGTTATAGTTGAGTAACGGTTGCGGTCAACATCATAAATTAATCCGTAACTGTACGGTACTGCGAAGTCATCGACAAAAGGTTGCTGAGGTAATAAATAAACGGCATAGAAGTTAATGTTTAAACAATGCATTAAAACTGCACTGCACTTTACCGACTATCGTCAGTTTCCTATCATACAGTTTCACAGTGGTCATTCTCCATTTTTTTGAGTCCTTAGGTAAATAAGTATGCACAATATCTAGTGTAAATTGTAGATGCAGTAGGGTGGTATGAACTATTCCTGCAAAGATAGAGTCTATTTCTTCTTGGTTTGAAGAGTTTCAGTTCAAAGATTTTGGGCTGTTGGCAACTTTGTACGTGCGGGTAAGAATTTTAACAAAATTGGGATGATATACACTAACTTGCGTCTGGGTCCATGAAGTGAAAGATTGTCGGAAAAAGGTCGTGCCATTCCTTCGCTCATAACCCGAGGTGTGAGCTTGTAAAATAGTGATGGCAATGCCACTTCATGGCGGCGATTTTCTGCCTGCAGAAAGAAGCTTCAAATAAAATGGAATCCTCGATCAAATCGTGCGAGTTCAATGTTTTTGTGCAATCTCCATTCACGGATATTTAATTTAGGAAAATGATTTCCAGAAGTACCTAATTGAATGACCATTACTCGAAAGGGTGTTGTAAAACCAACCAATTTTTATGGTTCCGCGTTTGAGCGTAAATAGCAATTTGTAACGTCACAAGTTGGCTGTAACGACGCCACCCGCCGCGGCTGTTACGCGGGATGAGTTTATAGTACTCGTAAAAAGCAGCAGACGCCAATTAATTAATGATCCGACTCCAAAATGAATTGCCCAATCGGAAGCCGAGGTGTTCCGAGGTATTTCTTGCGAGGTTCCTTGAAATTTTATTGTTCCATCCACTTTAAGTTGACATCGTGCGTGACGTGATTTGTTACGTTCGTGGTTACATGCGTTACAAAAGTTTTATGTTATGATTAGGCGAGGAGTTTACAGCACCTTCGTCTGTCGTTGTGATATTGGCACGTGCGTGACGCAACAAGGCATTTTATCGCCAGGTAAAGTTTCTGAAATTAGTTATAAGTTACTAATCAATTTGCTATCTTTAGAGGATGAATCAAAGTAGGACCTCTCCGAAAGTTACAACAACTTGAGATAGGTAGTTTTAGTAAGATTTTTTGTTTAATGATAGAACCGTAATATATAATTACGTTTTTTAAGCGTTTCTACCGAGTAAAAGTTAAAGATAATTTTCCTGAAGAGAGCTCTAAAGAGCTGTATAGAAACAATAGTTTTTTACGATATAGTCCCCAATAAAATCGTGAAACAAAACTGTCTTAAGAAGTCGCAAAGCTTTGTGTGAAAGTCCTTATCAGGGATCACCCCTCCCCCAGCGGTCATTGGTCAGAGCGCCGCTCATTTACGCCCCCAAATTGCGAAAAAACCCACACCATCTAAGAATAGGATTTTTGTGGGACATTTGTTTGCTTATCGCATTGTCTGAGGCAATAAAAGTTATGTGAAAATAATGCTAATTTTATTACGATAGACCAGAGACGGTACTAACTTCAAGTAACTGCAGTGTGTGGGAGATCACCTAGTGAATTAGCGATATGTACTTACCTATCTCAATAAGACGAGAAATGTTAAGAAGAACTTTAGTTTTATGGTAGGAATTTTTGATAAATGGGAACAAGCAAACACTGATTTTGTTTATTACATGAACGGGATCTTCAAGCTTTTGCCGCATAAGTAGCAATTTAATTTGTTTCTTTAAGTTTAATCCAAAATTAAAGGGACCGTGTTGTTATCCAGGTGAATATCCACCATTTTCTTTCTTATTAAATTGGTACCTATCAACTTTACTTATAGAGTTATTATTATAATTATCTAAAGGTCTCATACGAGACATAATAGTAAAACAATAGTGCAAGTAACAATAATAGGCTTGGACCAGCTTCTTGACAGTCGTTATATTCTACTCCAATTAACCAATTTTATTCATACTTTAATTACTTGGTTTTGTATAAACCAGCAATCATAACTTAACAATCCTTTTCCCTTTTTATTTGCACAATTAAATGTCGTATTCAATAGGGTTTCTGATTTCTCGACTTATTTTTTTTCTCGAGTTTCGGGAATTCTCGAGGCCAAAGTCTCGAGTTTTCTCGGGTCTCGAGTCTTTTAATTAAAACTGTTGAAATCGGTTGAAATTTAATAAAAACACGGGTTTTTATTAATGTTATAATGTGTCTGGGTTATAATCAATAATACTGTAAAGTTTCAACAAAATCCGTTCAGTAGTTTTTGCGTGAAACAGTAACAAACATCCAGACATCCAAACTTTCGCATTTATAATATTAGTAGGATAATTATAACTTAATAATTAACTAAAGGAACAAAAGTCATAAAGTCGCGTGTACTTTAAGGAATAACCATTTATATTAATAACCATAAATATCTGGAGCTCCAATTGAATCACTTGTTTTCCAAAGAACACAAGTCCAAATTAATTGTTAAATTACGATAATAAACCTACATTTACAAACAAAAAAAAACTTTTAAATAAATTTTTAAACTTAAAGATAACGACTTGAATAAACGTATTTACGAGTACCTAAACTAACAGTTAACAAAAATTTTTCAGTCTTTAAATCAGTCAGTTATACAAACATAATAAAATATAGCATACTCGTAGGTGAACATTATTGGTTTCGGTTAAGATCATTACTTGCAAATCAAATTAGTTAAAAAAAAGGAAAGACTAGGCCAGTCTAAACGCAACGTTAACCTATTAAATAATTAAAAACTTACTTTTGTCTAAGAAAATAGGCTTTCAAAAAAATTAAAGCTTCAAAATCGAAACTCGAGAATTCTCGAGCTCCGGTATTTTTTTTCTCGTCTCGAATGAAGCCAAATTTCTCGAGTTTTCTCGAGTTCGAGAAAGCTCGAGCAGAAACCCTAGTATTCAATTAATACAGCCATTATGACTTAACTGTCTTCAATAAACACAGTTATTTGTTACGCAATAAAAAAGCTTGCACAAAACTTAATTTTTCAATCAATTTAATTTTATTTATTCTACACACACTGAATATGTATTTTTTTTAGTTACAAAAGACTGTCATTATCATAAATTCATTTGGTTTTATGACAATAACTAGGTTAACAACAATTTAATATTATAATTTTCTTATTACATAAATACGAGTAATATTTATCATAGGTAAGCGTTATAGAGCCATGGTTTCAGTTAGTTCTTTTGGTAACTTTGTTCTTCAAAACGTCTTTTGTGCAGGTTCATCGAAAAATAGTAAAATTGTAAAAGATCGTCTTTTGTGCTGGTTAAGTATTCATTGAAAAAACCGACTCCAAAAAACCTACACTAAAAAGTAGAAAAATAATTACTAATTACCTACTTATTTATTAGGACGAATTAATATTTATGTAGGTATACCATGATTGATACTTCTGGAGTCGGTGCCAAGATTATGAAACATGTAAAGTTTGCCTGCACCGACTCCAAAAGTATCAATCATGGTATACCTACATAAATATTAATTCGTCCTAATAAATAAGTAGGTAATTAGTAATTATTTTTCTACTTTTTAGTGTAGGTTTTTTGGAGTCGGTTTTATTTTTTTTTATAAAATTTTACTTATTTCTTGCTTTTTAGTTAACTAATTATTACCTTGATGATTGTTACCACTGAAGGTAGGCAGTACATTGAGACCATATTCTTCATGTCTAGTGTAAAATAATATTCCCTACAAAATACAGGTTACCATATAGGAAACCTAAAAAGACCTTAAACCGTCAGCCCACCTTAAAAACATGATAGAATACAACTGTTGGTCTATTTGTACCTATAATATTTAAAGAATTATCCTCCAACTCCTAAGCATTAAGGAGTTGTACCTACCATGACCAGTTCATCATGATGAGATGATGAATATCTGATGTAAACACTTGAATAACTTTAGAAACTATACTTATCTATAAAATTAAAAGAATTATCTTCCAATTCCTAAGTATTAAGGAGTTTTACCTTCTATCATCAGCTCATCAATATGAGATGATGATTTCCAGGAGCAAATACTTGAATAAGTTAAGAAAAAGTTTGAAAAACGATATACGTGCCTATAAAATTTGAGGGTTGCCCTCGATTTCCCTAGGATCCCATCATCAGATCCTAACTTGGTGACAATGGGACCACCTCAGAAGTGTACCCTATCGAACAAAAAAAGAATTTTGAAAATCGGTCCACAATTGACGGAGTAATCGGTGAACATACATAGAAAAAAAAAAAAAACATACAGTCGAACATATAACCTCCTCCTTTTTTGAAGTCGGTTAAAAATAGTAAAACCCAGTTTGAAAAAACAGTTAACTGCAGCTAATTGCTCATCTATAGAGACTAAATGTCAGTACAAAGGTCGTTAGCTGATGTGATGTTTTAATTTCGTCTCATTTTCCATTTGCCTTTGTGTGTCACACTCGAACGGGGGAAGACTGAATGTGACGTCATTAGTTATCCTATCTTTGTGGTGCTTTTCTCTTCATTTGCGAGGATCTCGTTCGGAAATTAACAGATGAGTTGATGAGGCGCCGTGGGCAATGTGGATTCGGTGTACGTTTGGTATTTTTGCAAACTAGTGAAGTATCGTTCTTTGCGCCACGGCTTCATACGCTGAGTGAAGACGGTTTTGGTGTCTTCCTAGTTTATCAGAATGAGGTTTTCCTTAAATATTATTTGGTAATTCATAAATATCCGGCCAATTCAGATCTGACATAATTACGGTACTCTCTGTACCGTAATTATGTCAGATCTGAATTACAATAAAATTACAAAGCTAAATGTAACTGGTATCGTAAAGGATAGAGAAAATCCTTCATTATCAGTCAACATTCACGCCAATTTTAGTGCTATAAGGTTTTATTTTAAAATAACTTTTCCGACCATCCGTACATTTTATAGTGATGTCATATAACGTCGGCAATTTTGCATACCAGAGCTTACGGACTAAAATCACCCCAATGATTCAAACAGGTTCAGTTTACCTGTCACAAGTCTACATTCGTCTGTGTAAGTGTAACCATGCGAGAACCCTGAACATTACCGCACATTGCTCAGACGGCTCCCATTATTCGTCGATTTAAAAAACAAATGCAACCACCGTTGTCGCCGACTCATTTAATCGCCGCATTCATGCAAAGTGCATCTCTTACATGTAAAACAGTCCCAGCGGGTATTTAAATTTTCGCCTTTCCCCGTAATTCGCCGAGCAGACAAAGGCTCTCACATGTACATGCATTTTATCTTACACCTGCACCGAAGGCACTGCGGCGTGAAAATTGAAAATAACGACACTTAAAACTGTTAGCGGCCGAAACTTTAAACAGCATGCAAATATTTGCGAGGAAAATTGTGCGTTGGAATTTTTAAATACACGGAAAGCGGCACAAAAAGTAAATTGTTTAATTACCCCTTTTACACGGGCAAAGATTTTGCAATATTGCCACTAAAGCGTGGTTGGAGAGCTTTTAAAATTTACATTTTGGGGTAAATTAATCAAAGCTTTATTCTTAAAGTTTAGTCATGGAAACAATATGTTTAAGGGATTGCGGTTAATATTTTTGCGGAAATAAGACCTCAAATATCTGCAAATACTATATCTAATTAGTTGCAGTTAAAAGTTCGGAAAAGCTATATGCTTCTTTTGAACTTCATACCAATCGAATGAATGAGAAATAATACCAAAAAACCATCTCCCACAGATAGACACTTTAATCCCATTCACGAAGAAGAAAAACGCTGGGAAAATCAAAGCCACCTTCGATTCGAAAATAGTGGTGTTGAGTCAACAAACGAATTTCCGATGTGTCAGAGCAAATCTCTAGCCGACAATACGAATGGCAGTAAAATCCTCCGTCGGGAGTTAGCGGTGGTTCGATGGGTGAGCTACTTTCCCTTACTACGAATTAAAAGTGTAATAATTTAAGCTTTAACGTCCCATTAAAAGTAAAAGGGAGAAATACGGGTCCATTAACATAAAAATTGTCGCACTGAGATCCGTATTTCTCTTTCTCTCTCTCTTTAACACGAAAAGTATTTGTTTTCTTATATTTTTTTTTGTTTTCTTCAATTTTCTTGTATTTGGATGAGTATGTGCCAAACCATATTAGTCATATGATATTAGCATAGCAAACCTGAAGCTGAAGAAAATCGAACTTTCGAAGAAAATCGACTACCTGAAGCGGAAGAAAATCGAAAATCGAATTTCAGCAAACCTAAGGTCCTTTTCACACGTCCCGGTTGCCGGCTATCCGGCGCCGGGTACCCGGTGGTGAAGTGTATGGGCATGCCGGATTAATTACGCCGGAACATGTGAAAGCTACGTACCATGCCCATACACTTCACCACCGGATACCCGGCGCCGGTAAGCCGGCAACCGGGACGTGTGAAAAGGACCTAAAGCTGAAGAAAATTATTATTTTAAATCCCATGGTAGGGGCAACTCCATAAGCTGTGAAAACACGTCTACCTTCCGCAGTTTTTGAGAGGATCCAGTAAAATGTAATTTGCTCGATAAGCCGCCATTTAGCGCCGGACTGCCGCGATAGAGATCTGGTGGGGTGGCGTGTCCTTCTGTTGGTGAAAAAACTGGACCAGATAAGGTTATGGTCGAGCTTGTTAATCGGTCTATCAGTGTTACAAATCGTGCGACTTATTTGCGGTTTTTGTGGTGAGATAAAGTGGTCGCGTGTTTTTTTGTCTGCGACGAAGTGCTGATAGAGCAGATAATGTGGTCGCCCTATACATCTGGTAAGCTGGTTTGCTTTATTAGTTGTTATTGATGTTAAGTTTTTTTTAGTTGCTAAAAACCCATAGTATGTTTTTACGTTTAAACATGATTTTTCACTGAAAATGTTAAAGCAAATTTTCTTATAAAGTGTCTGTTCTATTGGATCTATTGAATAATATTATAATAGGGAACTCTAAAAAAAGCAATGAAAATTCATGTTAGAGCATAAGTGTACCTGTTTAGGCAATGATGGTTAGTTAAACCAGTTAAACGCAAAATGGCTTAAAACTTTCATGTATATTTGAGTTGTAACAACAACAAAAGTTAAATGTAATAGTTCAAAAGCACCGGCACCGGTCAGGGCATGTCATGTCATGCCATTGTGCTTTAGCGGCGTTGAGGCCCGGGCCTAAATAATTATTGAAGTCCGTCGCAGTCGCAGTTACTTAATTTTCAATGGGACCAACAGCAGCAGCCGTCATCGCGCCAGGTGGACGCTTTCAGCTCCAAAACTCCTGTTTGCTAAACTCCTCCTATTTATTTTAGATCCCATTGTACTCGCTCCAACGCTTTGTCGGGAAATAGCCCTCTTGCGTACCGCCGCTTTGTTAATTTTATTAATACCTGAAACATTTATAAAACCGCGCACCGAATTCATGAGTTTTATTGTTGAGCAGAGTAATGTTCTCTAAATGAGGCGCGCGGATTCCGAAATTCACCCCGGATTTACACATTTAATTTATGCAGCTTATTTTATGATCGCACACATGCGAGCACCTGTAATATCTTATATTAAATTGTCGGAATAGCTGTTTGACCCGTGAAACAAAGGGGTAATCCGTTTCGCTCTGTTCAAAGGAGGAAGATATTTATGTTGATCCGTAAAGTCGGATTGCGCGTAAATAGCTGGGTTGTTCTGACCAACAAAAGAATTTAATAAGCTGGGGCGGGGCAGGGCGCGGGCCGTAAGCTTATTAGAGGAGACCGCGGCCGCGGCCGAGACGTACTAGGGGTACCTTCGTGTTTGCTCTGTTCATGAATGTCAACGGCTGGTCCCGCGCAGAGTCAATACGAGGCTCGTGCGCCCGCTTAAACATTAAACAGCTCCCAATGTTTAGCGTCGACGCAAATTAAAATAGGCTTTATGCGAAATCTAATTTGCGAAGAGAACCCGTTTGAGAACCACCCTGTTGGAGAAGGTGTGTTTGTATTGGAAATGGAATTAATTCAGCTTTTAAGTTGTTATAATGATATTATTTGGAGAGCCCGCGACGGTTTCAGCCTTTGTAAATATACCTTGAACCTGTTGATGATGTGCCATTGTCTTAAAGAAAGTTAATATTTGAGTTGATATCTAGTGTAGATTTTAATAAGAGCTTTCTACTTGATTATTAAAATTTTCTAGCGTTAAGAGTCGCATCTGAAACTAAAAACCTTCAACTTGGTTTATTAAGTAAGATAAGAAAATATATTTAAAATTAATTTATCTTTGAATACTTAGTTCCCTAGTACAGGAAAACTAGAGTAAATAATGTTTACTAGGTAGTGTTTTAAACTTTCATGGTCACTTATCACTTCGGAGGCTCCTAAATAAGGTACATGGTAGCAATGCCGTTAATAAATATTATTCTAATATTTATGTAAGATACACAAACCAGAGTAAGTAAATATTTATGGTATGAGTAAATAAGATGTAACTTCAAAATTACCGTCTTAATTTATGAACAAACATAAATCACGGACCGTGAACGCACATGATTAATTCGCAAAGATGTCGGGCGCTTTCACTCAACTCTATCATGGGTATTTCAAAACAAACATTAGACGAGTAGGCAATGAACTAGCTTACATTAAATAAAACTGTATTAAAGATTCAGAGAGGGTTCGTTAAGTTACACCTAACCGCAGGTGGAGCGGAGCCTTTGCCGCGATGATGAATAAGTCACGACCATGGAGGTAGAGACGTGGATAAGACATGCTAGAGAAGTCAGTCAAACCTAGAAGAGTGCCTACTTAACTTTGTAACTCCGAATCAAACTACGAGTATGATCTTTGTGATCATAAGAGGCTACCTAATAGTTCTGTAAGTAATTGATATTATGTGTAGTATTCATATTACAATTTATACATAAACTATCTGACCCAGCGAACTGCGAACTACGACATGGTGGACAACCAGTTCATGGTGAAAATGGTGGAAGATTTTTTTAAATAGGTCCAGTACTATCGAAACCTATTCAAAATATACAATCAAATCTTTCTTCTTTATAATATTAACGTAGACATCACGTACGTACCACGTACCATCAGGTGATCCGTCTGCTCGTTTGCCTCCTATCCCATAAAAAAAAAAAAGACAAAAATAGTAAGTCACACAAACACAACTTGATTAAAAATTGAAGATAAAATCGAATGATTATCCTAAAGAAACCTAAATTAAAACTGCTTAGGTACAAATAGTGTAAAGAAGTAATCAAGCAAGTTTCATACAATTATCTCCATTAGTTTCATTTTAGCAATAAAGCTGAAAAATTCGAAAGAAACATTTTTTCCTTTCTTGTCACTTCTAGAAAAACCGAGACTATTTTTCGGGCACATGCCATTGCATTCTGTATGTTAAAGGAGCCCGGATATTTTGATAGGCAACAATTTTATTTGCAGCCATTTTAGCGTCAGTCAGTCGTAAAGCGAGTATCATATCCTTTCGGTTTGGACGTAAAGCGGGACTCTTTATGAAAATGGGGAATACTTTAGAGGAACTTGTTTCGTTTTACAACTAAATCTACGTGATGCTGAGACTGGCGTTTATAGGAATTTATTTTTATTAATAATAGTGTTTGTATTTCTCAGCCTATAATATGTATGTTTTTTTACTTACCCATTCATTACTATTACTTTCGTAGGAAATCGTCAGGCCGACCTTTTTTCCAGCCTGCCTTTGAGTGTTTTGGGGAGCATAGAATCTATTATTGAATGATTTGGGTTTGGACTTGTTTTTTATACGATTTGAATTAGGTACCTACCTACATGGAATAACGTCTGTTATTATAAGCTCTAAAAGCTGCATAAGTAATCGCAATGTAAAGTGAAGATTACACGGTTAACTTTTGAATACTGAGCAGTGTCTCGTGTCTCCGACCCGCCGTAATAAAGTTAGGCCGCCGCAGGCGCCGGTCAAAAGCTTTGATTCAAGCTTCAAACGACGTGAAGTAAACACTCCTACAGCTTGACAAAAACTCGTCTAGGACGTCACAAAAAATGTGTTCATAACAAAAATATCACTGCAATGAAAATCGCCCGTCGCTATAGTCTAAGCGCGTCTCTATCAACTCACAATTTTGTAAGAATGTGACAGCATTCAAGACGCTATGCTTAAACCCTTTAAACGTTTAGAGGTTCACAAATGTTTGGTATCCAGCAAAAAGCCAGCGAGTTGGCGGTACAAAATTGTGGGCAAACTTGTCCTTTGTTGCTTGCAGTAAATATCGAATTTTCAACCTCGTGGCGTGTCTCTAGCCTGTTAATCGGGTTAGGTCGCCGCAGACCACGGGTCAAAGGACCACGGCCCTTTGACTCAGTCTTCAAATATTTGCGACGCCGCAACCTCGCATTATTTTCAGCACAAACACTCATAATCCGGACTCCGAAACTCCGGCTCGCTCGCCAAATTCCGGACGAATGCCTTTTTATCTTTGATAGTTGTTTTGCGTACGTTTAACGTGGTTGGCTTTTGGATACCGTTGGGTAGAGTTGCCAGATCTTGGGGTTTTAATAGTGAGAGCAAGGGGTGCATAAGTAGGCAAAGCATGGTTTGTAAATTATGTCGAATGGATGAAAATCAGTTTTTAGACTAGGTCTCTGTTAATTACGTGAGAGGGGTTGTTTTTCCATCTATAACTGCAGTGAGATTACATCATAAATGAATCTGTAAAATGATTTAAAAACTCTTAGAAAGACAATTAAGTAATGTAAATTTTAGCTTAAAATTAATTTCGTATTCCTACCGCACCGAGTCTCTAAAAGCATTCAATTTATTCCAGTTCAAATAGAGTTACAACCTCTTTAAGATTTCTGGAATGTGAACTGCGCATTGCTAAAGCGGTTTGATCATGATAAATCGTTAATTTCAAACTAAAATATGACCAAGTATTTCATTATGATCTATGAATATATTCAAATGATGCAAATCTCAGTCGGCGTTTGTGTAAATTAATGCCATGTACTCGTCGATATGAAGCCGCACGATCGGTACACAACATTAAATGATTTCGAAACTCGCAGCTAATCGGAACACTCCAGATTAACCAGATTAAACCTACAACGTTTGCCGTCGCGTGCAGATATTTGCTTGTCAGCGTGTTTAATATTGATAGCGGATGCAGCGCGGTCCCAAGGCGAACATTGTAAAGCAACAGTGCCGACGTATTTGCGAGATACGACACGGCGCAGAGCGACTGGCGGCTTTGAAATGCGCTGAAATAAGTTTGACTGCGGCACAACGTCGATAGAGTTATCTCGAACGTGAACGAACGTTTGGTCAGTGATAAACAAATGCGCATCGTCCAGGGGATTCCGAAAATCCACTTACCCTTCACTCAAAGGCGCCTCAACTCAAAATGCCAGCTCTCATAAATATCAGAGCAGCCGCCGCGAAAACAATTTCTTGCAAATCTTCGTTCACACGTCGCTCCCGGTGGCTGTGGCTAACACAATTTTATTCAAGCATAAAAAACGAGCTCATCATGCAAACGCCAAAGTCGTGGGACGTGGCTGCTCCGCGGTAAAACAATTTATCTGCATCGACGGAATTACGGCGGTGCGCTGTGAATAAAATATGTCGCCGGCTGTCAGTCGGGACGAAGACGTTGCAGGGGTGATGCATGGCCGCTGCCTCATCAGTGCGAAGCGCAGCGATAAAACTTTTTTTACGATGTGTATCGTGTCTAGGTCTAGTTTGTTGTAGATTGCTTCATCCAGCGCAATATCTACCGCACCACAATGGCCACACATTCACATGATTGTCTCTCCATCAGATAAATTCACTATGTATTTTTCGATCAGAATATGGAGTCCACTCGTATTCCAGTGGCTTTCAGCTGAATCTCTTCTTAGGTTCTTTTAAGCCTTTAATATCTACATCATTTTTGGTGAATAATAGCGATTAGAGGATCTTAATTCCTCTTAAAAATAAACAAAAACCACAGAAAATGTAAGAAAGGAATTAATTGTAGAAAGAAAGACCTTAGTGTAGATGTTTGTCAGTAGTATACAACCTTTTAAAAAAAATTAAAACTCTAGACTAGTTTAGAAGTTCGAGCTAAACTTGCATTTGAAGGATTGTAGATCAACTACAAAATTCAATCATTTTGTTTTTTTAACCATGTTGTGGGAACCCTGAAGGCAAATTTGACGGGTAGAGCGACGGGGGTTCGAAGAATTAGGCGATATTCGTGGCCACGAGTATTTTTGCGGAGTTATTCTTCGACAATGACGAGTGTCGGACGTGGCCTCGTGACACGTGATGTCCCGACTTCTATTCCCGTTGGGAGCCACAAACTGGAATTGTTATGGCTGTGTAACACAATTTTGTGAGATGGCCTATACATTCTTGATAGGGAAATATAGGAATGTATGACATGACATTTGGAGATAGAGGAACGAAAAGACGAATAAATGTAAAAGCTGCTTTACTTTTCTATTCACCTAAGCATCGGTTAGGTACATGACGATTATTATTTTTATTTTTGTGAAAAAGGAGGCAACGTAGGGTACTATTATATTTAATGTTTAGGCATTATAGACAAGAGTCATGGTCATCATGCCATGAGATGCATATTTTTGTTAGCATTATTTTTAGAAATACTAACGAGTGTAATTTTATCTGATTTAATTAAATTATTAAAATAAATTACTTAAACTTTAAGCAAATAACGGTATTTTACATGCAAGGGCAAAGATTAAAAAAAGGATTAGAGAAAAATATTATTTACCCACACCTGCGAAAACATGCCCTGAAACTCTCTCCCTAAAAAAATATTTCTTTAACAACTTCACAACGTCTTTATTCGTTTCAGGTGCCGGTAATTCCCCCAATCATAAAATATTCCGCGTTAAATGTATGACAAGTGTATTTTCCGGGCGATTGGTCCGCCGCCCGCATGCCAACGAGCTGGTATAACCGAGCAGAATGCCTTCGTTATCGTGTTAGCGCCTTTAATAAAGAAGAACGAGGGGTCCTATTGAATTTAGTTTGCAAAAATTTGAGTTGGAACTTTGAAAAACGTTAACCGATTTCGGTCATTAAATCCAAATAGCAACTATTTTTAGTTTTGCACCGTGGCATTGAACTATAAATGCTTACCAAAAACTTCATGTGATTTTGACAAACCTAAGTAGTTTAATTTGATAACATCATCACCAGGTCATTTAGTCTCTGCAGAAGACCCTCTCTAATTTACCAAAGGTGAATAGAGAATAAATTATTAAAGAGACTTGGGTCTAGAAACTTTTCCATGGCTATTTATTTCAGGGCACGAAATCAAATGCTCATGGACCAATCAAAGTGAACAATTTTCATGGCCGCCTGTCCTGATGGCTCGCGTTCCGGACTGCAATGCCAGCTGCGATAGCTGATACCAGGAGGATGACCAGGTTCTAATACCGCCGGGGGCAAACCTTACTGTGGTGGCGGTGAAGTCAGTATGAACATTTATGATGTACCTATCTGTTTAACCTATCGCTTAACCGTTTTCAATAATTCTATTTTAGTTACTATAAAATAGTAACTTTACGTAATTCTATTTTAGTTACTATAAAATAGTAACACGTTTAGCTATGCTATCGTCTGAAAAAGTACTGCGTGCGTAGTTAACTAGTTTTATTGTAGTAAAAGACAATTCCAGTTATACAATTAAGTTCTAGCGGAATAAAATTGACAATTCTTTCGATTTTAATTCTCTTATGGATACCTGCCTTCTTACAACCGCCTACCCTACGTTTTCAGACAAACACACCAGAATCGGCACCTCAACCGCTAAATACACGGCGTAATTCTGTAGTCGCTCGAAAGGCAAACACCAGCAGACATTGTTGAAGCATTCGGTCACGGGCTCAATATTTATTTTATCAATATTCAACGTTTAAGCGCTCCCGAACATTCGTGATAAATTGACTGAAGGCTCCAACGTCAATTTGTCTTAACTTTATCAACAAAGGTAAATCGGGAAGGTGAGGTGGAACCGTTATGTAATTTTATTACACACACTATAGGATTTTCGTACAATAGGAATATTTCCTAGCATCGCGTCACATTTCTGTAAATTATTACGTGTGTGAGTGACTTGTGTGGACTACAATTTGGGTAATTAAGTACTTAGGCTGAGTTGAACCACTATTTTGATCGTAAGCCTAGCCGTAGCAGACCACCGATTTTTAGTTGGCCGATAGTTGGGCCGGGCTGTTAATCAGCTGTATGGACATGTATAGAAGTGTGCACATTACACCGATTTGATTTTCATACAAATTAAAATCGGGCCCAACTATCGGCCGACTAAAAGTTGGTGGTCTGCGCCTAGGCTAACATTAACAATAAACGGTGCTTTTTTGACAGATTTTTGACGTTTATCTAAAGTAAGATGGTGCAACTTAGCCTTAGTAATTTAAAACATGGATACATACTACAACGATTCATAAAGTCTGATACGGTATGGCCTCAGGTGCTATGAACCACCCATTTGCCACAGAAGTTATGACTAGGAATTCCAATTCTTCTTTCAAAGACTAACTTAGGTAGGTAGTTAGTAGTTTATTATTTAATGAAAAATTCATCAACAGCCCTTTACAGTCCACTGCTGGACGAGCCTCCGACGACGAGGCCTGGATGAGCCTCCTCCACTATAGTGGAGGGTTTTGCCATAATCTCCACGCTTGGCAGGCGGGTTGGAGATCGCAGTTTTTGTCGGCCGTTTGGTGTAGTGGTTCAGAACGGACTACTATGCTGAGAGGTCCCGGGTTCGATTCCCGGCCGGGCAGAAATTGAAATGATGAATTTTAATTTCTGTGACGGGTCTGGGTGTGACTATGTATAATATGTATGTATTTAAAAAAAAAAGTATATAAGTAGTATATCCGTTAAGCTAGCATAGTAGGGAATTTAGTGCAAGAACCCCTCCACTTTGGTATAGAAGGCTCATTTTTGCACCAGTTGTTCTTTGGGTGCTCCTGAGTAGATTTCCGTCGGTAGACATCGGGAGCCCCCCCTGTGGTAGCAGGGGGAGGGGGGGCAAGTTTCCTTCTGCCGCGCTTCACTTTAAGGCCCATATCTTCAAAACTATGGGCATTAGGGCAAGTGTGGTGTCATTTTCGGATAATTAAAGGATGGCAAATTTATTTCTAGAACAAACTTTTTGCCTTTTCATACAAAACAATAGAAATATGGAGTAAAATTCACAAAAACCAAAAAGTATTTTTTTAAATAAACGTCGTTTACTTTTAAACCACTGGAGATAATCTAATAAAAAAAATATGTCCTAAAAGCTACATTTATCAGGATTATAAATATATACCATTGTATGGTACTTTTTTTTAAAAAAGTAGGTGAAAAAAAATTTTTCTTCAGGACACAGCGGGCGAATTTTAATGCGCGTCGGAAAAAAATATTTATTTTATCCATGAATTCATACTATTTGGTTCATAAGCAAGTAAAGATTATTATTTTAGAATTTATTTAGAGTTCCTGGCACATCATGCTACCATGATTTGTATTTTTTCTTCAATTAATTTTGAACTCTATGTGTAAGACATAAGGTTGAAAATAGTTTAAATACATTGTATTATTGAAAATATCATAAGAAGAAAGCACTAAATAAAGAACTTGAATTTGTCTAAACGTCTAATGATTATTATTATTATTATTTTAATTAACATTTTTATTTCTACATACTATTGTACCAGTGATAACGGAAAGGTAAGTGTGAGGAAAGTGAGGATTGATATTATCATAGTTCGGGAGATTATTTTTAACACAAAGGCTACGGCTGTGACCATTATAACTAGTTGTTTTTTCAGACAGCACCAGCATCTGCACTACTTCTTGCACTTACATCTCACCATTTCCAGGCAAGCTTCGGCAACTACGGGCAAATCGGTCCATGTAGGCTCCATGTTGCTATCGACTCTGGTCCACACCCAACCAGTCGGATAAAGGGAAGACTGAGTCGGTTGCTTGCAACTGATCCTATACGCGAACCCCTTGATATACTGCCAGTAGCCAATGCTGATACAAAGCTGTCTGGGTTATTTTATGTAGGGTCACACCTAAGCGTAGTCCACAGCGACCCATTAGGATCTTTATTCTCCCTTTTTTATTCCCTATCATCGAACAAAATCCTATCCATTAGTTAAGTGAATTAAGCGTCTGAGTGAAAGCCACCTAATAGTCTTTTGATGCCGGATATGCTGACCCAAGCAGACCCATCCTTACAGTATTAAGTGTTTCATGGACTCCACATTGTATTCCACATGCTCGAGAGCTTCTGTTGTTAGGCCCATTTTGTGGGACATGTGATTCGTTCGTTCCATAATGCCCAGTTTGCGTACCTGTAATTGCTTGGGCATACCTTTGAAAAGTTTTCTTCATGACCCTGTATTCCCTTTAGGAATGATTTGGAGAGGCTTATATCGTTGGAGCTTTCCCATTCAGCCCTGTTATTCTTGGATATGGCCATATTATGGCCATGACGTACCTAAGCTGTTAGATAAAGGTACTATCAGTTCTGACCCAATAGTTATCGTCTCTGACCCTTGTCTCGCTAGACTGTCGGCTCTCTCATTGCATTCGATCCGTGTATGTCCAGGTATCCCACATTAGGGACACTTTGTCATGCCTTCAGAGTTTGTTCATCTTTAAGATTGCATCTAGAATACCTAATTCTAGACTCAACCTTCACTGAGGCGATGGCTTTGTTTGAGTGCTGCCTGGCTGTGGCTAAGGATGTAAATATTGCTTTTCTTACACCCCTGTTTTTAGTGCACACATAATTATAGCGTAGAATTCAGCTTGAAATACTGTAGTAAACCTCCTTAAACGTTCACTGTGTTTATTACTACATGCTTGACTATGAATGAATGCTGTAAGTGCCCACCAACCTAGGCAGTTTTGTATCAGTATATCAAGGGCAGTAATTATGTTTTTATGATTTTTTCATATTATTTAAAATTTAGTTGGTTCAAGGGGTTCGCGTATAGGGTCAGTTGCAAGCAACCGACTCAGTCTTCCCTTTACCCGACTGGTTGGGGGTGGACCAGAATCGATAGCAACATGGAGCCTACATGGACCAATTGTCCGTAGCTGCCGATGCTTGCCTGGAAAGAAGTAGTGCAGAAGCTGGTGCTGTCTGAAAAAACAACTATAATGGCCACAGCCGTAGCCTTTGTGCTAAAATAATCTCCCGTACTATGATAATATCAATGTTCTCTTTCCTCACACTTACCTTTCCGTTATCACTGGTACAATAGTATGTAGAAATAAAAATGTTTATTAAAATAATAATAATAATAATCATTAGACGTTTAGACAAATTCAAGTTCTTTATTTAGTGCTTTCTTCTTATGATATTTTCAATAATACAATGTATTTAAACTATTTTCAACCTTATGTCTTACACATAGAGTTCAAAATTAATTGAAGAAAAAATACAAATCATGGTAGCATGATGTGCCAGGAACTCTAAATAAATTCTAAAATAATAATCTTTACTTGCTTATGAACCAAATAGTATGAATTCATGGATAAAATAAATATTTTTTTCCGACGCGCATTAAAATTCGCCCGCTGTGTCCTGAAGAAAAATTTTTTTTCACCTACTTTTTTAAAAAAAAGTACCATACAATGGTATATATTTATAATCCTGATAAATGTAGATTTCAGGACATATTTTTTTTATTAGATTATCTCCAGTGGTTTAAAAGTAAACGACGTTTATTTAAAAAAATACTTTTTGGTTTTTGTGAATTTTACTCCATATTTCTATTATTTTGTATGAAAAGGCAAAAAGTTTGTTCTAGAAATAAATTTGCCATCCTTTAATTATCCGAAAATGACACCACACTTGCCCTAATACCCATAGTTTTGAAGATATGGGCCTTAAAGTGAAGCGCGGCAGAAGGAAACTTGCCCCCCCTCCCCCTGCTACCACAGGGGGGGCTCCCGATGTCTACCGACGGAAATCTACTCAGGAGCACCCAAAGAACAACTGGTGCAAAAATGAGCCTTCTATACCAAAGTGGAGGGGTCTCCATACAAATCATTGCACTAAATTCCCTACTAGCACCCATAACACAAGCATTAAGTTGCTTACTTTGGGGCTAGCTGGCGCTGTGTGAAATTGTCCAATGATTTATTTATTTAATTTAATTATTTAGTTTAAAAGATTAGAGAGCGCTGCTGCCCATTCTCTGTTTGATGTGTAGTCCCTAAGTCGCCTCTTGTACGACACCCGCGGGAAGAGTAGGGGTTGGTGACAAATGTATTCTACTCTGCCGTCACCACACGGCTTGAAAAATTGAATGCCAATAATTAAAATTAAGTACCTACTCGAAGCAAATAATGGTAAGTCAATAGAAGGTACTGTGAGCATTTTATGTGCTTATTTTAGATCTAAGCTTTATGAAAATGATTGAAGAAAGTTTTCTCAAACAAACACCCAACATCAAATAAACCGCACCTTCCGCGACGCGAACTTTAAAGATTTTCTTCTGACACAATCATGGTACCCAAACAATATTGGTGTTATTTGAAAGCCCAATAAATATCCTTAAAGAAAAATACATTTCATTTCTAAATAAATGATTAACATATACCATAAATGTGACTTGAAAATAGACCTCACTTTGGGCTCACCTCTGGGATCAATTAGACCAATTTTTATGGTTATAAAACCAAATAAAGATCTCACGTGTCCTCTTTAACAGATGGATACCGATTAATCCCAACTTAACAGTTTTATAGACATAAAAAATGGCTATAGCGTAACTACCTATTTTTTGAAGAAGTGACTCTGGATCCTTGTAAAGACACATTTTTGGGGTAAAAACCTTTCCTTTAATGAAATGAAGTTTAGAACTAGGCTTTCAAATGGTACGGTACCAATGTTGGTGGGAAGTGGGGATGCATACGTTTGATAAGTGCTTGTCGCGGGAGGTGCGATTTATTTGATGCCGAGTGTATTTGCTTTTCACATTGTTATAGAAATCCTATCCAACCTTATTAGTTAACTAACTAACTATCCTCCCTACTGGAACTAAATCGACTGAAATTCTTTGGAAACAAATGGTCTTCCAATCGTCTAGCTAGAACCTACTTTTTAAACAGTGTATTAGAATGGGGTATTCAAGGACTCCTATCCTATGTTTATTCACCCCTTAAATCAATGGCTTTTGAAGATTCCGTTTTTATAGGCTCTGCGAATCATAATCCTAAAACAGATTCTTTCCATTCTTGCATTCCTTAAATTAAAGAAGTAAGCTAGTAATAAGTATTTTCATTTAAATAAACAAAACGAAAAGAATCAACAATCTGCGATGTTTGTAAACAAGGTGTTGTAACGGAAAGGAAAGTTATAAATGCGATTGATTTTATAGAGTAAACTGTGGCAAATATTAAGAGAGCTTTTGCCCGCGGTTTCACCCACGTGAAACTTAGTTTGTCACAGATCGTCATAAATTATAGCCTATACAGGGTGGATTTGGTTCCAACGAGACACAATTTCAACGGGACACATTTTCAATCAGACACATTCCCACGTGGACACATCAATTATTGTATCATCAGTTAAATGTTTTAATGAAAAAAATAAAATGTGTTAATTGTCATGGGTATGTATTCGTCTGCCGTTTGGTCTATGTTGTGTTTAGGTTATTTTATTGATTTAAGGAAAGTAGCTAGGTACGCGAAGATGCTTATTTCTGTTTAATTTTGTTTTTAATTGTAATAAAATATAGTTATTTTAATGTTCATATTTTTCATTTCACTTTCATTTATTCAAATGACTGTATTGTGTCAGTTTGCAACTGTGTCCACGTGGGAATGTGTCTGATTGAAAATGTGTCCCGTTGAAATTGTGTCCCGTTGAAACTAAATCGTGGAAACGATAAGTGATCTCATTTGATTATTTCTAAACTATACAAGATATCGAAAAACTGATTACTGATCCTGAAAGTGCTTCACGAGCTCTTTCAAACGATATCAGTAATAGGTTACAGAATTAACTGGATCTATCCGAAAATTCAATGTTTTCAGCCTCCATACTAAATGTATGCCACTATGCCAGCCACACAATATTAGAAGTGTTATATTTTTTTATTTTAAATCATTAAACACTTAAAATTAACTCGTAAATTGCATTATTATTGAAAACAATTCACGGAAAACATTGGTTTTAGGCTTTACTTTCTATAATACATATTATCAAGACATAAGTGCCATGACTGTAGCAGTAGTAAATGTATGGAAGCTGGAAACATTGAATTTTCGGATAGATTCAGTTTATTTTGTAACCTATTATTCGTACCGTTGGATAGAGCTCGTGAAGCACTTTTAGGATCAGTAACCAGTTTTTGGATATCTTGTATAGTTTAGAAATAATCGAGTGAGATCACTTATCGTTTCCACCCTGTATGTTATTCTGGGTTATAAACAATAATACTGTAAAGTTTCATCAAAATCCGTTCAGTAGTTTTTGCGTGAAAGAGTAACAAACATACATCCATCCAGACATCCAAACTTCCGCATAAATATTAGTAGGATATCACAGTAGGCCTTCATCCACCACCAGTCCTGACGTCTATAAAATGCATTGAATTACTCGTAGTTTCTGGGCAGAAAACCCATCGCTGAAAATATCTCGCGTCTTCAGGCTCGTGTACTTTACATCTATTGGTTTCTAATCACCATAATACGAGAGTAGAACAGTTAAATTGCGCTGTTTATTGAAACAATTTACTTATTTGCGTTCTTCGGATAACAACATTTATGCTAGACAAAACTTAACTCTAGATTTTTCTATTTTAGTTTCAGAAAGCTGTCCCAATTTTTGTATTTTTTTTTATAATTATTAGTTGTTTGCGGTTTGTGAAAGTGTTCTATCTATCTTCTATCTACGTAGCGGTGTTTCTATTCTCTTTTTATAAAAAACGCAGGTGATTCAGCAAGTAAAACGTGCTAAACAAAGCTAAATAGATAAACCATCTTCAGGCATGTAACAAACCTCTTTGAAAGCCGTGCTGAAACCAGAATTAACTTATAATCGCGGCATTGTAATTAACTTATCTGATTGCAGTAGTTTAATTTGTGCTTTAGGCTCAGTCCTAAGCGCGAATGATATTGTTAGTGCTTCGGGTACAGAGTCAGTTACTCGTAGTTATAAATAAATAATAAGTATGAGTAGTAGTTAATGTAGTACGAGACTTGATTGCCGACAAACTGCTAAGCAGTTTGGCAATAACTAACAATGTGATTAAATATTAAGATAACTGAATAAATAAAACAAAACTAACGACTCAATACTTTTAAATTTCTCCACGCCTATTGCTTAGCTTCAAGTATTTGTCAACAGTAACTCTTACTCGTAAGTTGGTTGCATATTGGACGTGATAAGTATTTGATTCGATGTTGAATCTAATGCTATAGTTAAACCGAAAACCGTTGAAACTATCCAATCTTCAAACACTAACGGATCTTACAGTCCCTGGATCTGCTTTAAATGTATTATTCGTTGGGAAATACTGTTTATTCTGGCGACAAAATCCACGATGTCCGTTGGAGCAGTTCACTGGCTCCGATCACTGACTTGAAGGCAAATACACCGTCCACTCGTAGTGCTGCAGTGATCCGTGAATATCTTCAGAGAATTGAAGGTGCAATAGCACCTTTTATTACTATATTTTTGTATCGTGCGGAGGTAAAATGGTGAAAATTCGTTGACTCGCACCGTTACCCATTCTCGTAGTCGTATGCGTTATAATAGTTGTTTTGAAAATAATTTTCCATACAATTCAGACCGTGAATCTTATTACAGTTTAGATGAGGTATTATTTTATTGAAAATGATAAAATGGTGGGTCAGAAGTGCATCATATGTCAAGGGCTAAATAAAAGTTATGTTGTAGTCAATTAACACTGTTTGTTTTCCGAATAAAGTAAAATAAAATAAAATAATAAATGGATAGCTGTAGCTTTGTTGATCGAACCAAGTCAGTAGTGACAGGGAGATTGCAATTAGTAGTCTGTTCATCGATGATTGTACCAGATCAGTCGAGTTGACAAACTTTGGGGTTTCAATTCAAAGCGGCAATTTTGAATATTACCCATGGTTTAGGCTTGCTAATCGGCCATGCAGCCGCCTATTTGGCCGTGAACGATCTGCCGCGGAGGCTTTTGTGCCTGTCCCCGATTCTAATTGAAACTATTTTGGGCACAGGACAATGCGGCATTGTCCGCGTGTCCGCCGCTGTTTGCCGCCTTTATTAATTCAGGTGGGCGTGGCGGCGAGTGGGCGGCGCGGAAGGCGGGGCTTTCGATCGCCCCGCCCAGCGGCGCGGCGCACGCGGCAGCTCGGCAATCGCCGGCTACGTTCGCTCAGTCGACTAGCCGACGTCACGTCTGACGCGCCTTCCAACGGCGTCGAACTTACGATGCATTGCTAACTTCTCGAAACTTCGACCGAGAGTTGTCCAGGCGCTTTTGGCGGTCTTCGACGAGTTCGCGTCGGGCGTGTGGTGTAGTGCGGGTAGGCGTGTGCGCCGTCGAAGGAGCACGTGACTCAGCTGCCGCCCGGCCCCACAACACGCACTCAAAGTAAGTTTCCAAAAATTTGCATCTTTAGTTTAAAAACTACAACTTTTTACCCTATGCTATACAAGTATGTGTTACCTACCAAAGAGTTTCGTAAGAGCTAGTAAAACAATTTTACAAATTTTGGAATTGAAAAAATAAATTGAACGATAGTTAGGAACTTACAAATTTTAAATTGACCACTCGGATTGGCCAAGATATCACTACTTTACTAGGAAAACTGCAAGGAATTCTTACTACGAATAGTGACAAAATGTAGCCTACCTCTAAAAATGTTATATTTCTTATAGCCTTATGCCAGGCCTTTTCATTATGCCAGGAAATATTAATTGCTTTGGAAAACGTATCATTAGATATTTTTACATTAACGGTACTGTTTTCAAAATAAGTTAAAGTAGATTATTACAATTTTTAATCGTGGGTTCGATTCCCGCTTTAGGCAGTTCGATTTTTTCAAGTTATTTATAATTTAGTTTGAGGTTAAGGTAGAGTAGAGAAAAATTTTGCCAGTATCAGCTATCTGAACTGGATGTTTGAGATTAGTTAACTAAATTAAAAAAATCTTAACTTAGAAAATATCTCAAAATCGCAGAGCGCATGTAGACGAGATTATTTACCCTAAGAACTGCACTAGCCCTGTGATTCAACTTAACACATTTTACAGCAACACTTGGCATTTTTTATATAAATTGCCCTTAGGTAATAGGACCTAGGTACAGTCAGGGTCAAATAGTTCGCTACACGTCTTTGTTACAATTGGAATAAGGTTGTGTTATCACTTTTTTGGTTATTTTGGCTGTCACGAATTATTTGACGCTGACTGTACTACCTAATGTAAGGAAAAAAAATAATGCTGATGATTGGTTCCTTTTTGTACTTGACTTGCTAAAAGCTTAGTGGATAAGATGTCAGTAGCTAAGTTAGTGAAGTAGGACAGTCGACAACTGAAGGTTGTAGGGACAGTATTTGAAGTGATAGAGAAGCAAAAAATCATTGTTTCCATTTTTTTTGTAAATAACAAAGTTTGAATTGAAAGGTGAAACATTCAAAGTAAATTAATATTATATTCAAATTCAAATTCAAAACGTTTATTGAATGTCACATTACAATTTATACAGGCTATGTTTTTGCAAAATAGAGGTATACATGTGACGCCCTGCAAGGGCACAGCAAAGCATACTTTTTAAGTATAGAGTGTTTTGTACAATCTTTTTAAATTGTTTTATTAAAAAAAAATTATACAGTCTAGTAAGTAGGTAACAAATGTGACTAAAGTGGTACAAAAAACGACCATTATTCTAATTATAGTTTTCCCATGCCAATTGCCAACCCTATCCAAAAAAAGAAGATCAAACTCAGCCAATTTCCATCCCCATTCAATCGCACAAATCAGTCGTCATCGCATCGACGTCGAATCGGATTCGTTTTTCGCGATCGTATAAAAATGTCCGCCCGCCCAAACCGTGTCGCCTCGCCGCCCGCGCCCCGCCCGCCCCTCGCCCGCTCAAATCATCGCTGACAATCGTTGGGGTTTTATTTGCCCGCGATCTTTTTATGGCAATTGCCGTGGATCGTTTTTCCATCCCGATTGGGGTGCTTTGTCGGTGGCGGCCTCTATCGGTTTTTTCGCGTTTGCGGACGAAGTGAATTTTGATGCGGTCTTGGATCGTTTGTCTTATTAAGGCTTATTGGTCATTGTGCGGTTTTTTGGAGAATTGCTTCAGTGGATTGCTCCAGTATTTTGTTTATTTTGGTTGCTCTAAAATCTAAATAAATTGTCTACGGGGAAGTCATTGCTTAGTAGTATGCTCTTACAGTCAACAATTGCTCAAGTAGAAAATTAAATATTTTTATGAATAAGTTTTAAAATAAGCTACTTACTTATGTTATAAACTGTTCATTATTATTATTGTTTCAATAAAATTCAGCTGAAAACGATTTTTATTAAAAAAATCCAATTACATACTTAGTAGGTAAGTAGTTTAATAGTTATAAAAGTTATTTAATTTATTGAGCTCATTTTCTTTTGGCAAGAACTGAGTAAAATATTTTTACACAAAAATTATAATTTTATTAAATTGTATCATGTACATCATGCCTAGTTTTCTTATTTCCACACTACTCAGACATTTCCCTTTCACACGTGGGTATCGAGCACACAATATAAATACTTAGGTCTTCGCATTTTTGTATAAGAAAAAGCACTTTAATTAAAAAGCAGTAACCTCGATGATAAGTCTAGACATGGCAAAACAGAGGAGAAACACAAAAAAAAAAGAGATAAAAAAAGGTTTTGCAACAAAAAAATCTAATCAATCTCATTAAGCCACACTAATAGCGTCCCACTAAACCATAGACTAAACTTTACGCATAATGCCATTCGCGGGCCGCGTCTCCCTAATCCGTAACGAGCGCGTAACGATCACGTAACGAGGGCGGCTCGTTACCGCGGCCTCATTACCGCGTATCGGCTGCATCGCTGACATCTCGCTTTATTTGTGCCTGGCGCTAGCATGCATACGGGGTTACTTGATATTCTTAAATGTTTAAAATGGATTATTGAAAATTTTATAAAATAGGACTTCACTGTGGTGGCGTTGGGTAGTGTAATATGACCTGAAAAGAGCCTACATAAAACCCATAAAAGTCCAACTTCAAATTTAAAATTTGGACTTGTGTAGGTAATTTTAGGTGACGGGCAAATATTTTTTAGTACTTAATGTACAGTTTTTAATTTTTCAAAAAATATGATGCACTTTCGTAGTCTATTTTTGATTTAATTTTCCACTAAGAAACTGGTCCTCAATTCAGAAAATGATCTCAATCAACTTATTATTACGGATTTCGACAACTTGACTTTAATAAGATTTTAAATTCCCTAAACGCCCTGTATTTTTGGATAATTATTTCAGACACTAGAAACACTAAACTACATATTTAACATCAGATTTGCTATCTGTATGCTAATGCTTCATACTAGTTCCTACATTATTAGTAAAACACCTCGTAATATTAAATTGGAACATAAAATTAGGGACACCACTAGTTAAGGTTTTTATGGGGAAATGTTATTGGAATCGATAAAATTAGTACTGAATGCGTACTAGACCCCTGTTTACTATCAGTTATAACTTTATGTGTTTTACTTTGTTATTATAAAAAGTAATAAAATAATTAAATCTATTACAATGGTTTCCCATTGTGGCTTGGGCTGTGGCGTCTCTAAAGTATTAACTTTTTAAAGGGAAAAATGTTTGTCACGAATTTAATAAATAATGTTAATTAGTTGACTGATACTGACGTTAATTTCAAAATTATAGACGAAATACAAAAAACTATTTCTTAAAACCATAAGAATACCTCAATATTTTTTTCTAGTACCTATTTCTTACTACAGGCGCCAGAGATGACAACTAAGTACCATAATGCCTTATATGACGTCACTTTTAAAACAACAGTCCACACTAAACTTACGATAACGAGTGTCGTCTGAAAAAAACGAGTCGCTATCGCGTTTCGCACTAGACAATAGATACCTGAAATCGCGAAGTATTGTTTCCGTAACAAGCAGCGAAAGGATTGAGGCGTTAAGCAGAGGTTTAAAAGCACCCCGCAAATGATGCTAAATGATGGGTGCAGACGAGCGGTTGCGCTGTTACAGGTGGGTGTGTATCGCGCTCGTTAGTGCCAAAACTGTTTCTGGAAGATGAGCGGGATTAACGCTGCGTTTTGGTCTATGAGTATTTTTAATGTAATTATACGAAAAAAATCGAAACAAAAAAATCGTTTCACTTTGTAGACTTTTGCAATTAACAAAAGAAAATCCGAAACGAGGCAAGATAGGAACATTTCACCCTGTTGAGCTTGTTCACAGTCAAAACATTATGAATACATTTTTTGTTGTGGGTAAAATTGTATGCCCCTTATATTCTTTTTTGTAACATAACTACATTTTTAGAAAATCCTAGCTTGTCGCAATTTGAAATAGTTTTTTTCTAATTTCTGTATTCATTATGTCGCTATTTAAGTATACCAATTTCTCTATGTAAGAAAGTTTTCAGTGTAAACATTTCAGAACAATAACTAGTTCTGGCAAGTGACAGGCGCTTTAGCGTTCCAACCGCCCGTCTGCACAGCCGCCCAGCCGATTGGTTTAGTTAGCAGTGAGCGACGCGCCTCATTTGCTTGCCGCCCGCCCGCGCGACTTTGTTACACTCTTTTCATTCCAATACCGATTCTAACTATCTCTTTAGAGTGGTAAATCGCCATCATAAAATGCACTCTGCAAAATTCCCTTTGAATTTTACTGCGTATCGTTAGTGCAGATTTAGGTGAGATTAAATAGGAATCATTTGGTGTAACTTCAATGGACTTTTATTTATTTTTCAGTAGATTTTTTCAGAATTTTCCAAAGTTTGGAGCAATTAGCAACTTGGATAATCTAGTATTTTCAGTTACAATTACAGAGACTAGTGCCCGTTTTCACCATTAATCCCTAATTTTTAAGTGACCCCTATGGTAACACATAACAGGAATTTTGTTTTCAAAGGGGTCACTTAAAAATTAGGGATTGATGGTGAAAACGGGCATAGGAATCTTATTTTATAAACAATAGAATTCAAAGTCGAATGCGAAATGCAAGCTCTCCTTTACAAATTCGTTTGCTAATTGGAATTTTAATGCTTCAAAAATACTTATCGGAAAGTATAGACTACATTTTATTTTTAAGTTTTTGAATGAAAATTGAATATTGCTTACTTTGAAACTTATTGTATTAACCCTTAAGGCTTAAAGTAGGTAGGTACCTGTAAATAAGTCCATTATAATTTTTCATAGCCTATTTTATCTGTTATAGTCTTTTTCACCTAAGATGATTCGTATGACGTTTCGAGTTTGAAAGTTATAGAGATGTCACATAACTAAACCATAGCGATTTATCTATCGATTTTTTTCTAAGAGTTAGTGAAACCTACTTTTAGAGAAATATTTTGTATATGTGTTATTTAACAAAAAAACATGTTTTTTTTAATTACAAATATTATTGTAACAATTTTTTATTGATAATATTCAAATTCCATGGACTTCGTGTTCAAAAAAACGATTCCTAAAAAGTTCTGGTTCTATTTCTTTAAATTAAAAACTATTAATTTATTTTCAATGCGTTTATTAAAGTCAACAATCGAAAAATATAGTTGATTTTTGAGATGTTTTTAATAACTAAGTAATCACTACAATCGATTAATGAACCGCGGAAATAATCGATTTTGTTATACAACAAATACCCCAGCACAAAATCTATTCCGTTTCACACATTGCGTACATTAAATAAAAAATATTTTTACATCGTATTTAATTAAAATATAATCAATAGACTCAGATTTTACTATATTTATACTATATATTTCAAGACAAGTAGTTAATTTTTTTTTTATTATATTGCTAATGAAATACAAATATTTTTTCAAAAATATTCTGCATATGTAGTATGCGTAATATGGATAACCTTAAAGTGTCATACGGATCATCTTAGCTGAAAAAGACTATAGGTATCATCATTTGACCCGTTTGGTTGTCATTAAGCGATAAACATAATAATATAATATTCATAAATAAACTCAAAACTTTTACTTTTTAACTTAATTTTTTGTAGCATCATAATTTACCTAATGATGCCCCGAAGACTTTAATTTTATTGCAGTTTAATTAAGAATCAAACGAACTTACCTGTGATGTTTGATATCTAATTATACGAGTGTCTTGACCGAAGATGATTACGTTTTACATGCAGCAGTACCTGGGATGATGCCGTCCTTATCACACTTTTAGAGAATATTTATTTAAAAATATAAGTTTTAAATATAATAAAGTACGTGTTTTGACTCCTCAGCACCGTAGTACATTCCGCGGTCCGCCATATTTCTTGTCATTATTTTAGAGCAAATTTTTTCGATCGGTTAAGGGTAATTATTCTCGGGTGAGGTGGGACTGTAATCATCTTCGGTCAAGACACTCGTATAATTAGATATCAAACATCACAGGTAAGTTCGTTTGATTCTTAATTATACTTCGTATCTCTCCCGAAGATGATTACGTTTTACATGCAGATGTTTAGAGCATCGAAAAAATTACAACCGTAGAAACTATTAACTTGTTCAAGGTATTTTAGTAAATAAACAAAACATTGTTTACTTTCGTAATAATTAATGATGGTTTTGAAACGAACAGTTAACAAAATCACAATCACACAAAAAGTTAAAGTAAGTAAGTTTCTAGTTTAATATTTAAGAAATGCCTACTTGACAAGATTCGGTCCACAAACTTGCAAGCCTTACGAATGACTTACAAATTTTAAATTATTATTAATAAATTAACGCCAGCCCGGTGGACGCAGACGTAGCCCGTATGGCTGGTATTATGAGCGCTATAAAAATCGATATTATCAAATTTGAAGTTCCACTGAGTTACCACTTTTTAAGTGGTTTTTGGTAACTGACAAAAAGATTATCATCTGTGCGCCAATAGTCCTGTCAATGTAAGATTTAAGTGTTGAGGCTGGGCATAGTACAAGGTTGTCCATAATGTACGGTAATATATAGGTACAATAATAAATGGTTGATAAAATTAATCGAGTCCGGTTTTAATGTTTTCATCAATTTCATCTACCTACTTTAATTTATATTTAGTCTGGACACAATAAAATATTATTAGTAATATTATTAGATAAACTCGGAGTATTCATTATCTGTGCAGAAACCAGAACTAGAAGAGGTATACACTTAACTGTAAATTTTTTCAGGGAAATGATAATTTAATACCAAGTAGTGTCATATTTAGGCGGTCTGAGGCGAAACACGCTTTTGAGAAAACGTTTAATACAGTCATTAGTAGTAATATCCTGATATAACAGTATAGATAAAGTCAAACGGTAACCATTGAGAGTACTGTACTGTAACTAACACGAATAATTTAATTTGTCCGTTGAGTATTCCAATAAAATGAGCTGAATTGGAATTACAACCATGATTGTAGACCTGAAGTATATTGTATAATATTAGTATGTACTATGTGAGAAAGATGTCATTAACATATCCAGAGAATTAGTAGGTGCGCCCCGCCTCAACTGCGATTGCCTGATAAGTTGCCGACCATCAGGGTGAGGACGCATGGAGAGGATGATCAACTCTGAAGGGCGAACACAACAGATTTTTGTTAGGTTCGAAACGTATGACTTTTGAAACGAGGAGCTTTGACCACAATAGGTACCACGGTAGTAGGTCAGAATGGTACTACTACTATGCCCTTAGCGCCATTTTTTTTTTTTTTTTTTTTAGAAAGTTACATTAAATGTGCAAGTATCAATAACTTCGGAAATAGGGTGTAACTCCCAAGATGCATTCGTAGAACATTGGTGATTTTGAATAGTAAATGTACTTGCAAATAAGACGAATTCTGGAATACCAAAAGGTAATGTAATTTCTGTAAATGCGTAGTCTGCTAAATTCATAGTACGTGTCTATATTAGATTGACGAGATTCGAAATCTGTGACCGCGTTTTCACACCCAACCACACCAATTCCATAACTCTCGAACAGTATTATTTAAAGTGTGCTGTATACTACCCCTTTTTTTTATTTGGCAATAACCGTTGTATTGTCTATTCTTAATAAGTAGGTGAGATGCAAATGTTTCAAGATCATAGAGTGCAGCGAGCAATTTCAGGGTATTTAAATGTAAAAGTAACTGTAACTGGGACCAATTTCCGATGGCTGTTACGCGATGCGCGATTGCGGTTGAGGTTGACCAGTGGTTGAGGCATCGAAACAAATCATTTGATTGCAGGGTAGGTACATGATGTGCTGTGTCAATGTAATCTCTCCAGTCTCCACTATGCTAAATTATGTTTTAAATACTTGGCAGATGTATTATAATGTTTATTGTAGTTATTTGAGTAATTGAGTGCCAAGATGTTTTTCCCGGTAACTTCGTGTACATCCAGCCGTAATTTTAACGGCGGGGCACGCTGAGGTCAATAACCCCAAGAATGAAGCAAATTACTGGAATGATATTTTTCGTAGTTTTTAGCATTACTAGTGTCTTGCACTTTTGTTAAGTTAAATTAATTTCTATCGTATTAAATGTAAATTTTAGAAATGTAGGTAACATTATTATTTTGATTAGATAAAAAATCTTTTGTCCTCCTACCCTAGTTGCTCTTATAAATCTCCCGTTGTTTGAATATTATTCCAGCATTCTGACCGTTCCAATACATAAAAATTGGTACAGGTATTGGTACAGATAGATGGCCGAGTGATTGCAAAAAGTGTAAAACTGCTTTTAATAATTTTGTAAATACAAAAGGCACCATGCGGATGTAAGACAAAAACGATCGATCACGAAGAAATTCAAACAACTGAATATTAAAGTGCTTGGAGTTCCATGACAAACGAAGCCAAATTCATCCATTTTCAGCAATTGGTAATAAAAGATAGGAGTCTTTCAACTCTAAGGTTTTCACATAATAAAATGTATTGTTATATAATTAATTATGTAAAGTCAGTGGTAGTATTGCATTTTAAAATAGTTCATATTAATGAATTTATTTAATTCCTTTAAATTTAGAATAAATCTATGTCTACAATTTGGCTTTTGTACAGTTGTCGAATATACCTACTACTCCCCTCAGGTGTAGTATGTGACCTACATTGGGGTACTCCAACTTGGCATGGTTAAGTTTAAAATGGAATTTCATAACCCTGATCCAGGACAAAATAGTAGTATCATTTAATTTTGTTATGTTAGGTAAGCCATTTATTTTAGTAGTATTTAAGTCTACCAGTTACTAGCACCTTGGTGCCTATCTGCTGAATAAAATTATCATTTCCGATTCGGTTGATGATAGTTGGGTCTCGGGTTAACCGGAGACGGCCCCGCGGCGCAGGCGGCGGCGGCGGAGCCGGCGGCTGCTGGGCTGGCCGGGGTTCACTCACTGCTCAGCGGCTGCCGCTCACAATGCCCCCCTTGCGTTTAAAGTCTGATGAGTTGTAGACGTGCTGGGCTGGTATTACTGAATTATATTAGTCATAGATGATTTCGAGTGGTCTGATAAATCTGAACCAAACAAGAGATTCGTTTTGATAAATCTTTTATGATATCTCTTTTTTTTGCTTGCTAATGGAATTTGTGATAGCGTATCTTCTTGACAGTGATTCTCTAATGAGTGTCACAAAGTAACCGCCAGCATCGCTCAAGGTTTTCATAATTCCTTACGGAATATTATTCCATTTGTGACATAGCTAGGTCATCAAATCATATTGAAGGCTCGGTGAAATCAGTTGCAATAAGGATGCGTACAGCAAACAGAAGCAGAATCAGATGTTCAGTTGTATTGCTGCCTTTGTTGAAGTAATTATTATGCGCAATTTTTAGCAAGTAAATAATGTTTCATTAAGTCTTTTTTATTTGTAGGTAGGTAATTCATTAATCAATATTTTCCAACCTGTTGCTAGATCCTTGTGAAAGTCTTTGAAAGGCTTTGTCTTGAAAAATACCTGGTATTTTCGTCTGATGTAGGTAATTATTGTATGCTATTTTAGTAATAGTTCACAATAAAGATTTTTGTATTTGATAGGGTAACAAATTATTTATTTATTTATTTATTTACACTTTTGCACATACAATTGTACAGTGGCGGACTTAATGCCAGGTGGCATTATCTGCCAGTCAATTATAAATACCCCATGTATATTGTATATTATTATATTTATAATTATGTTATACTATTTTACGACGTGTTGATACGTCTACCCACGTTATATGATAATACGTTAGGAAAATAATCAAAGCAAAATGCAATCAGTTTAAAAATGTCTTATCCACACACGATATATGCCGGGATAATTAATATGCTCAAAGGCAATAAAGCATCCACACACGATATACGTCGGGATGTTTATGTATTTTGTAAAACACGATTTTTGTACGTGTAGTTTAGTATCCACACACGATATACGCCGGGATAAGCAATAAATCATCCACACACGATTTACGTCGGGATGTTTATGTATTTTGTATAACACGATTTTTGTACGTGTAGTTTAGTATCCACACACGATATACGCCGGGATAAGCAATAAAGCATCCACACACGATTTACGTCGGGATGTTTATGTATTTTGTATAACACGATTTTTGTACGTGTAGTTTAGTATCCACACACGATATACGCCGGGATAAGCAATAAATCATCCACACACGATTTACGTCGGGATGTTTATGTATTTTGTATAACACGATTTTTGTACGTGTAGTTTAGTATCCACACACGATTAAGTCGGGACACAAAGTATTACCACGGAGGGTAGTTGAAAATATTCATTTTTAATACAAAAAATAGAAATTATTCACATTATTTCATAACAATTTCAAAATACACGATTCACAACTTACCAGAATGTTTTAAATATGTATGTATGTATGTATGTCTGCAAATCTGCAGTGACTGCACGATGGAGACAACGATGTTTTTTCTGGTTCATCATCATCAGATAAAACTATAATTTGTCGTTGTCTATGTACATACGAGGTTTCTTAACAAACTTTTCACCATATCACTATTATCACCATTACTTGATCGTTTCCTTTTACCCATTTTTACGCTAAGTTATTTTTATTGAAAAAGTACGTGTGAGTCGGACGAACACCAACACAAGTAATGACAAGAAATATGGCGGACCGCGGAATGTACTACGGTGCTGAGGAGTCAAAACACGTACTTTATTATATTTAAAACTTATATTTTTAAATAAATATTCTCTAAAAGTGTGATAAGGACGGCATCATCCCAGGTACTGCTGCATGTAAAACGTAATCATCTTCGGGAGAGATACGAAGTATAATTAAAATATAACGTACTAAATGACGGACGATCAATTACCACGATAATCATGTGCTCATGTATCAATGGCTGCTGATTGGGATTGGTTTATGTGGTAGAGTCGACCCATACAAAACAAGAATAAAACCATAACAGTTCCGGCAGTTAGAGGCAAGATAGCCAGTTCCTCCGTGGTTTGAGGAATCTGGGTGAAGCTCGCTTCTCACCTTCGGCCTGATCATCACTTACCATCAGGTTAGATACAGGCCAAGAGCTTCCTCGTTGTGGATAAAACAAAACTTAGTACTAGCTTTCGTCTGCGGCTTTTCCCTCGTAGGTTTTGGTCTGTCGTACCTATAGTTGTGCATAATATAAAATGTGTCCTGCTAGACGTAGCAGTATGTCCTTTAGTGAAAAAACCTGTTAATTAAAATGAATATTTATTCGTAGTACTATTCACTATTATTAAAATAAATACATCTTATGTAATTGGTAATACGTAATTGGTAATTATATGAATAGATAGCCCCATAGGATAGGTGATCGTTTTTCTTCCCGGTTTTTCAATATTCACCCAAAATAGGATCTTATTTTTTTTGTAAGAAATAAACTTTATTTGAAAACTGACACAAATTACACATACGTCATAAAAATGTTGCAAAAGGTCACCCACTCAGTATGATCTACTCGTAGCTGCTATGACACTGAATTTCAGTGCGTGTCTTCGGTGATTTGTAAAAATATTAGTGGGTTTTCTACTGTTAGCGATTCGTTTTCTTAATTTTTTCTATCAGTTTATTGGCTCGTATTAGAAACTAGCGTCATGCCACAATATGGGACTTTTTGAAATATGCCAGCTGAAATAAAACTTACTTTTACGTGGGACTGTTTTTCTACGGCGCGGTCGATTGCGTCCGCGTCGGCCGCGACAGGTTAACGGCGGACTTTTAATGATCCCGTAATGATTCAGCCGCGGGCTACGCGATGCGTTACCTACCGCAGAAAATTATGATATTGTAGATATTATGGCTGGGTTAGATGCAATTAAATTTAAATAAATTGAAATATCGACACGATTTACCGTTGTGAAAGACCGAAATGTCAGTTCCTTAAAAGGCATAAAAGTACGTTAAAATTTTAGTACTTTATACGGAGGGCGGCGAATTAAAGCATGATGGATTGATGTAATTAATGAGGGTAATTGATGAGTTTTCTTATTTTTATGTAATGAATGAAGGCAAAGAAAGTAACATTCAAAACCATCTTAATCATTATCTAACAAGAGAGCGGACGATAGCTTTAACATACGAGTTTGCGCTCCGTACTAGCTTACTTAATATATACGAGTATAATGAGTATTGAATATTACTAGTAAGCTTCATTAAGTTTCAAACGGCCTTGACTCCAGAAATCATGTGTTGGGCATAGAATTGAACTATTATAAAATAGTCCAGTCATTTCGTCCGAAAAAAAGGCAAATAAAAGAAAATGAATTTGCGCTTCTAATTTTTTAATATGTTGTAGGGGATACCTAGAAAAGCTTAACTTGAGATTGTCGACCAAGCTTTCCTAGGAGCTTTCGCCGCCATCTTGGAAAACGCTTAAAATTTGTTTTTCGGCAATAACTCGGCTATCCGATGAGATTCGAAAATTTTTGTAGGACACTTTTTGTAGCTTTCTTTGTGCTCTACAATAACGTCCGAACCATTTTTAGCGTATCATGCATCGTTATCGAGATATCGATCGATAAAGTCAAAAATTTTGGACACAATTTTTGTTTTTTGCTTTTTTTTTCTTTGGGTCTTAATAAATATGAAAAATTGTGGAATTCAAACTTGTAGAGCATATTCAGACCTACAATTTCCTTCTTGGATTTTTTTATGTTGGACAAAAATTACGATCTCCAGCGCGCCGCAAAGTCGGTGAATCCACGCTCAGCGTCGAGCGCGCTCAAGTTAGTATATCGTATCGTGTTGAGTTTTTGCTGTGCGTAGTGTAAATCGAGGGTTCCGATATTCTGGGCAAAAATTTCGATATCTAGTTGGCTGTAAACTCGTTATAACGGCGTGCCCGCATAGAGCGTCCGTTTGAAAGCAAACCGGCTTCCTGATCCTCCGATCTCTCACAACTCACGTTACGCAGCAGGCACTGAGCAAGTGATCACTTGACAGCAGGTAATCTCACAACAACTCGAAGAGTTTACGGAGGACGAAGATCTTCAGCCTGGACCATCCAAGCGAAAAAAGACATAAAAAAAGTCCATCGTTCGTGTCTCGAGTGCAGAAAAAAATATTTTTCTTTCCGTTTATTTTGTTTTGTTTATTTTGTATTGTAAAAAAATAATTTTTTTTACTGCACAAACAAATTATTTGTTTAATAAATTACTATTGTGTGATCCTTAATTTGTTGCTCTATGTACTTATTTTTTATCCCATCAATTTCCTGAACAATTTCCCATTCGATTCGACATCCAGACACAACCGAGCGAGCAGCTCGCTCGACGCTGAGCGTGGATTCACCGACTTTGCGGCGCGCTGGAGATCGTAATTTTTGTCCAACATAAAAAAATCCAAGAAGGAAATTGTAGGTCTGAATATGCTCTACAAGTTTGAATTCCACAATTTTTCATATTTATTAAGACCCAAAGAAAAAAAAAGCAAAAAACAAAAATTGTGTCCAAAATTTTTGACTTTATCGATCGATATCTCGATAACGATGCATGATACGCTAAAAATGGTTCGGGCGTTATTGTAGAGCACAAAGAAAGCTACAAAAAGTGTCCTACAAAAATTTTCGAGTCTCATCGGATAGCCGAGTTATTGCCGAAAAACAAATTTTACCCCTTTTTTCAACATGGCGGCGAAAGCTCCTAGGAAAGCTTGGTCGACAATCTCAAGTTAAGCTTTTCTAGGTATCCCCTACAACATATTAAAAAATTAGAAGCGCAAATTCATTTTCTTTTTTGAATGTACGTAATGACTGGACTAAAAGGTCCCATCAGAAGGATAATTACACAAAATAGTTTAGCCTTTTTGCATCTTTCTTGAAATGTTTTCCAACAGCATCTCTCAATCACTCAAGAACCTACGCATGGTAGGCTCAATCCTTGCAGCCTCTGGCGGCGTCCCATTAAAAATAATCGACGCCCGCGAAAATATCGAGTGCTTCCACTAATGACATCGCGGAAAACAAAGCAACCGGGTCGGATCGGGTCGGTGGGCTCACGCCTGATCGGGGGGCGACCCGACCGTGAAGACTTTGGCCCGCAAGTGACGAGTGATTTTGAAGTCAGGCCCTATCGTGCGAGCGTGCCGTCTTGGATTTAAGTATGCGAAAGTTCTTAATGGGGTTTTATTAATGGCATCGGCTGGATGTAAAGGATTCGTGGAACTTTAGCATAAGAGTCAAAATATAAGATACCTATCGACGTAAACAAAGCATAGTTTGTAACTTATAGGTATAAAACTTGGAAAATATGGACCTACTTAATACGGCAAAGAACATAGAAACCTCTATGTTCTGTGTAATACAGCAAAGTCGTGCGAAAATAATCGTGCTAGATACAACACTATACAATTCAACAATATTTACCGAAAATAAGCAAATAAGAAGAAGATACCATAAAATGTAGGATTACAGACAAGAATAAGACGTATGCAATGTACGCGTTTTACTACAGGGAAAGTGAATTTTCAGCTCAAATTCGTTTTAATAGGTCAATTGCACGAAAATGTTTGTGCTGTTTTTGTTACAAATGAAATTATTGCGGGAATAAAATATTTTACTGCCTGTCAATTTGGCGGGTTCAGATATTAAGCAGAGGTTAAAATTTTATTAGCGAGGTTACGGCGAGCGGAGCCGCGGCGTGACGTTGTTAGATTCTCCGCGGTATTCTTCGTACATTCGTACACCCAAGTTGAAAGAGTTAAGACATCTTAACAACTTTATTCCCTTATAAATAAGGGCCAATTTCTGTCAAAGTGCGGGCTATTATTGCACTTGACTGTACATTTACAGCTTGATGTAAGACAATGCCAACAAATAAAGCAAAACTCTCTTATTTATTGCTTCGAAGAACATCAAGGGATATTTATCCACGCTCGCAGTGATGCCGAATGAAAGGAATTCCCTATAGGTTCGGGAGTTAGTTCACTTATTAAATGATTTGAAGCATTTTTGCTGGTTTTTGACTATTAATCAAGATTGAAAAGTTTATTGAATTTAAAAAAGACTGCTATTCAAACTCGTATAAATATTAACGCATTTAGACGTTTGTTTGCTTCTTATAAAAAACTCCATAAGGGATAATAAATTCATAGAGTCATCTGGCAACACTGAACCCGCTTGGATTCAGCTAGAGATGAACAACATTGTTGTGTGAAGTCGATCTATGGTATTCTCATTTTTGTTTTATTACATCACAAACTCACGAAGTATTTATTTAAAGTAATTTCTCTTCGTGAAAAAATATTTCACGCGGTAAGCACAGATCTTTTATTGTTTGGGGACTTGAAGCGTATGGATACAGACCCTATTTCTAATTTCGAGTATATGGCATAATATGGCTGTATGCACTAAGTGTAAAGAAGCTGAAAAAAATTAATCGGATAGGTCCAGTTTAATTTAATTGTTTTGTAACCTATTTTATTGATACCGTTTTATAGAGCTCGTGAAGCACTTTCAGTATCAGTAATCAGTTTTTCGATACCTTGTATAGTTTAGAAATAAATGACTGAAATCACATATCGTTTCCACCCTGTATGTTGGTGCGGCGTGCGCTTGGCGATATATCCTTTGGAAATAGCGTAGCGTACCTACCTTAAATATTGCTAGACACGCCTTGAGCCTTCATATAAGACTGATTGTAATAAGCCACGTTGAAATTATTGTTTTTCAATTTATCTAGTCTAATAAGTGTACCTATTGTATAAGTTTAATCGACGTGGCTCATCGATGCATCATGCGCGCTAACAAGCTAGGCGCGTGCGAGTGTGATGCGCTGCAAGCTGCAACAAAGGTGACGTAATTGGCGCATTGTAGGCGCCGGGGGCGGGCATCGTTAGCCCTTTCTTTCGCAGACGCGGTTTCGTCCGGGCTTGCTAATTAACTATGAAATTAATTGACGCAGCAAAGTTTCCGAGTGAAACTTGAATTAATTGGCACGTCCGACTTCAGCCTAATTAGGAGTCTGAGGCTTTTCAGTATCGCGCTCGTTGAAGCTGTGAAAAACACACAAAAGTGTTGTGAACGAATAGTTTGCGCACGGAAATTTTCACCCGAATCGAAATATGGTGGTTAATTGCGTGCCGTGTTTGAATAACGTGTGTACGAGCGGCCCCTTGGGAAATGTGGGCTCGCCGGCCGCAAAAATCTCGGTCGAACGTACGCAAATTAATTGTCGATGTCTACAATATGCGAGCAATATTTTGATAAAAAGAAACCTTATTGTGAAAAAAGTAAAAAAAAAACTTTAAACATGAGCACAAGTTCAACTGAACCGCGACAGATGGCGCTGTATGTACCGAAAGGTGTAAGTTTAAGTTAGCAATCGGAGTCCCGTAGCATTATTGTTGTGGTTGATTCTTTTGTTTCATATTAACTCAAGAAAATTCCTCGTTACTACGTTTTGTTAAAAAATAACTTGGTTCAAACACAATGTTTAAATTGCGTTTTGTTTTATTTGGCAAACGTGCTTATCGTACTTGTACACAAAGTTGCGTCTGTCCCGCGGCGCTGGCCCTCCATAATTAACATGCATTATGAATTATCGAAAATGACCCACTCCGATACCCCTAATTACACGCTTCCAAGACCCGAGGTTAGGGCTTAGGGATGTGCTTCGAATGCGATGTCGAGCGTTGATACTGAAGTATCGTTGACGTTATAAAATTATTTGCAAATAAATATTAATAAAACTGTGACTGAAACCTAAAACTGAGGTTTTCCGTGTACTAGGACAAGACGTATCTATGTAGTTACCTAAAAATTTATGATTTTAAACTGTGGTTGCAAATGCTAATATTGATGAAATTATCACAAAAATAGCAATTTGGCAATGACAATATTTTTCTAAAAACAGTGGTGATTTTTTCAGTAGGTATCAATTTCAGCGTTTAAGAAACTATAACCAAAAAGTTGATTCGCTGTAAAATATCGGAAAATGATATGATATTAAAATTTTTATACGATTACATTCTCAAAGAATGCATATTGAACATAAACAATCGAGATGATTGTAGGCTCAATAATACTCCAGTCCGATTAAACTCGGCTGGGCCATCCCTCTACCCAGACCCAACATTGGTCCCTCGTAATGAATAGCTTTGTATTTTATTAATACGTGTTTCCGACCATTATTAGATATCTTCGTCGGGATGAATCATACCTCGAGCCCCATTACGTGTTAATTGGGTTTATTTGCCTTTGTTTTATTTCCTTTCAATTTATGTGGTGCGTGTGGAATCGGTTGCTTGGGACGTGTTGCAAATTGCAGTTCGAATGCTATTATTTACTTTGAGTTGTATAAATTGCTGTTCCTAATCAATAGTTGTGGCTTTGGGTATTTTTTATTTGGGTAGTCGTATACTCCTAAAAGTAACGTTTGAAATGTGTCATCTAGGATTAGAAAAAAAAAGCTGTCGGTTTTTCACTATGACAAATCCTGTAGAGCAGTGTTTCTGCTCAGCACAGGCCCCAAGCAGTGGTAGGGTTAAATTAATACTGAGACATGTAAAACCGCTCTTTAGAAGCCTATTTGCAGAAACCTGTTTTTTTAGACATTTGCGGAGAGACAGACCATAAGAAGAAAAAAATAATTTAAAACCATCACATCTCTCACGAAGACGTCGTTTTTCTTGCTCTAAATTTCGCGACATATTATTCCCAAACCAGACATTTATTTAATACCCCACAACAAATCCCGTCCAAATACACTTGTATTCCGTAGGTGGGAAATATTCCGATCGCTGGTTGCGGCGCCCGCGCGGAATAAGCCTATTGCCGGTCACAGTCGATCGCACAAACTGAACTGGATCGCTGGGACTCGGCCCGCTGTCTGTGCCGCTGTGTACCACTGTGTCGGTCTCGGATCAGGTGCCGAAGCTTAACGTCTATAAGTACAGAGTTATATGATGGTACAGGATATTAGAAAATGAATAAGTGATATTCTACAACATACTTACTTATACCGAACTGTGATATGCAGATATGGGATGTTTATAATTTGATGTCCCATAGGTTCTTATTTCTCATAAATAGCCGTATTTGAAGAGGTCATTTTTGTCCCAAAAACAGTGATAAGCCTATTGCCGGTCACAGTCGATCGCACAAACTGAACTGGATAGCTGTTGGGACTCGGCCCGCTGATTACCACTGTGTCGGTCTAGGCTTTAAAACTATGTTAGGCCTATTGCCGGTCACAGTCGATCGCACAAACTGAACGGGATCGCTGGGACTCGGCCCACTGTCTTGGCCGCTGTGTACCACTGTGTCGGTCTAGGCTTTAAAACGATGTTAAGCCTATTGCCGGTCACAGTTGATCGCACAAACAGAACTGGATCGCTAGGACTCGGCCCGCTGTATACCACTGTGTCGGTCTAGGCTTTAAAACTATGTTAGGCCTATTGCCGGTCACAGTCGATCGCACAAACTGAACGGGATCGCTGGGACTCGGCCCACTGTCTTGGCCGCTGTGTACCACTGTGTCGGTCTAGGCTTTAAAACTATGTTAAGCCTATTGCCGGTCACAGTCGATCGCACAAACTGAACTGGATTGCTGCTGGGACTCGGCCCGCTGTATACCACTGTGTCGGTCTAGGCTTTAAAACGATGTTAAGCCTATTGCCGGTCACAGTTGATCGCACAAACAGAACTGGATCGCTAGGACTCGGCCCGCTGTATTCCACTGTGTCGGTCTAGGCTTTAAAACGATGTTAAGCCTATTGCCGGTCACAGTTGATCGCACAAACTGAACTGGATCGCTGGGACTCGGCCCGCTGTCTGTGCCGCTGTGTACCACTGTGTCGGTCTCGGAACAGGTGCCAAAGCTTAACGTCTATAAGTACAGAGTTATATGATGGTACAGGATATTAGAAAATGAATAAGTGATATTCTACAACATACTTATTTATACCGAACTATGATATGCAGATATGGGTTGTTTATAATTTGATGTCGCATAGGTTCTTATTTCCCATAAAAAGCCGTATTTGAAGAGGTCATTTTTGTCACAAAAACAGTGATAAGCCTATTGCCTGTCACAGATTAAATATTTTTGTTCACAAACATTAAGATTTCGCAAAAAAAAAGAGAGAGAATATATTGATTGCTTTAATTCTTGATCAAGTGATCCAAGAATGTCCGAGCTTTTTTTTTTCAGTTTCAGTTGTAAGCGTTCAGGAACCACAAAATAAATTTTGTACAGGAACACTAACAACTAACTTTCTAGTAGAGCTGCGTCTTCTCAGTACTTACTGGCATAGAAAACTGGTGTTACTGGCCAGTAATACTGCCCCAAGCAGTGATAGGGTTAAGCTTAAAAAGTTGCTTCGCAACATGCAAAAGAGTTTTCAAAAGTCAATTTACCTCGACCAAATGAATTTATGAGACATAAAAAACATAAAACCTCAATTTTCACTTAACGCTTTTCAAGAGGTGATACTTAATAAAAATAACCGAAATCTTGCGTCGGCGCTGAAGTGACCGCTAATGACCGCGCGTCTCGTTAGCGCGAGGGTTCTCGATCCCACCAAGATAGCGCCCCTTCTTCTTTCTATACGTTTTGCGCAATTTTACAATAATCCATTGAAATAATGACGTCAGCATACTTATTTTGCAGAGTAAAAAGTTGGTAGGTTATACTTTAATGATGGTCCTATGACACGGATTCTATTCACTTTCAAACGCAAGAAAATTCAAGAAATGTAGTTTTCTTGATTCTGCCAGATTTTCATCTAGAATTCATTCATCATCATGCTGAAATCGTGCTAGGATGTTGAATACAATAGTACCTAATATTATGTTCAATGTTTTTTATAAAACATTAACTAACACCACTCGGATAAGAATAATGGCGGGACAGCGGATGTGACCGACCGATACATAAACTACATCACTGAAACACACGGCTCTGCATCAGACGACATTGGTACCGGTACAACGTTTACAGAACATATCCGAAGCATAACACTCCGTCTAAATAGCGCTTAAAATACATTGACAACTCGGCAATTTGTTACCTGTAACAACGCCACAATTGTACAACAATAAGCCATTAGACAAGTTGTGGAAATTTTCCGGTTATTTTCGATTCACACCGATTGTTACGGCCGAGCCAGCCATTCGGAGGGCCATAACTCGGCCCGCGAGCCGCTTCGAGTGGGGTCTATGGCCTACAACGCTCCGGAATGGTATTTATGGTATATTTGTGGTATATTTACGACCTATATAATGCGAAAGATTTATAGGGTGCGGCGTAATTAGCACGCGTTTAAGATTTATACGCATTTCAATATAGCGCCGTGAGCTAGTTACAGCCAGTTTTTAGTGGCTCCACTAATGAGAGCTTCGTACGCGCCCGCGTTATTCTATTAGCTATCGCGCACTAATGGGCCGCGTTGATTTATTTTTGATAGTTTTACACTGTCGTTTTTAATTTCTGATGCGGTATCGCTAAGTAAAATCGATGTTTATCTGTCATAAATTAGTATAAATAAGTCGGTGCGGGCGAATGCGCCGGCGCCGCGGGCGCGCGTAAATCACGCACAACCGCTTATTAAGTTGTTACGGCCGCCATGTTGGGGCCCACGCGCCGCCCGGCTCTCGCCCGCGATATGTCCACGCCCTTATGTTTGTGCTAGCCAACCTTGTATCCCTCCAGTATTCCCATAAACATGTTAGGTGCTCGACGATGGACCCGCGGAGAAATTCTCGTACATCTTTAAGGCTGTCTCGAAATGCATTCGATAAGGCACGATAATAATATGCGCTCGATAAGATTGGATGTAACATTCCATGAGAAATATGTTTCCGAAGACGATAGAGGTGGCCTCAAGTTTTATTTCTATGTTCATTCTCGATTGAAATATGGTCTGCGCTTAGCGGCATTTCAGCGGGAGCGTTTAGCCATTTAAGCAAATTGGCAGTAAACTATATTTTGAACAATGACAATGTCAGCAGCTAATTTCGCGAGGCTGTGCGTCGGCGTCGTTAGCGGCAACCCTTGGCATTTAGTTTGTGCTTAAGTGTCCGTAGTATTGTGTAAGAGCAATATCTGTGAAAGTTGCGAGCCTTTGTATAGATGCAGACAACAATGAGCCATTTCGAATTAGCTATCGATTTATCTGTGTGTGGTTTTCACGACCCCATTCGGTCCACGCCCCGCGGCGGAGGCACGCACGGCAAAACGACCAGCGCTGGTGCAGCCTAAAGAATAGACGCTGGCCTGAAATTAATCTTTTGTTGTTCGGACTCGGGCGGTGACATAAAGACAGCACGCAATATTCGCTTCGGAACGTATTGAATCGAGAGGGTCTAGATTTCATTTCGGTGCCAATTTCAATTCGTCGTGGTGCTCAGTAACGGATGTTATGAATTTAAACTGATTGTACGAGTAAATCTGCTATGTATCAGCCTAAGTTCAAAGGTCGTCTCACCTATTGGAATTAGCTGCACTTGAACAAAAGACGATCGGTGCTATAAACAGCTCAGGGTCACGCCTGAGCAGTCATGAACACATCATAGCCCTGATAGCCTCTGATGATACATCACCGCGTGAGAAGCGCAACGCTCTCATTTCTCAGGCCCAAACGCGAAGAAAAAGTGCGCACAAACCACGAGTCGAACACGACCAGTTTTTACAAAACTAGTCCTTGCTCTAATAAGAATAAGCCCCTCGAATGTAATTGTAGGTTTACTCACTTTTTATTGCTTGAAAGACTACAACATTTGTTATCATAATATTGTGTATTGCAATACCTTGATTATTGCCAATTTTACTAACGGTACCGTCGTAAAAGTTTATTAACATTTGTATTTTATGGACATCGAACAGAGCGGTAATAAGATCTTACTGCTGAAGGAATGAACTCTCAAATTTTAAGTGTCATACTCGAAGCAGAGCATGGAACACTACGGTACTATTTGCATTGCATTTTAACATTGCTACTGTTTATCATATAATATTATTATGACTAACATTTGAATGAGATTAGTTTTAGTACTTACTTAATACTTAGCAAGCACGGAATACGCTCGCTAATATAATGTTTTGTATAATATCTGAAAGTGTTGTGAATGCTTATACTAAAACGTTTGTTTTTATTTGTATAGAGAACAATAGTGTCTAGACAAACCTAAAGAGGATTTAGGACGCTATTTGGATCAAATATGTAATTGCTCAATAATGAATAATAAATAAATAAAATAAATAAAATAAATAAAAAAAAAAAGAAATAAGTACTTTGTTAGTAACCAAAAGCTCTTAGGGGTGATGCTGCTGTACATTTCATTTTATGTAAGGCCTTATTTTTATAATATGCTTAATGTTTATTATAAACAAGGAAGAATGAGTGGATTTGGTTAGTTTAAGATGTTGTGTTTAATTAATTGTGAAGTACATAATCCTGAATTCAAAATTCAAAGCTTAATGATGAGCTTCCACGCTCTACATGAGAACTTTAGTTAAGCTTCATTCTAAGTCCATAAATATAATAATAAGTTCCTTCATATAAAAAATAAAAAAGATGAAATTGTATTTAGTAGAGTTGGTATATTCAAATTGTAAAGAAATAAACATAGTCTTGTTAGAAAACAATTCCTTTTCTTTTCCTTGAAATTAATTAAACAAACCCGTGTCGTTTGGCGCCTATTTCTAAACCATTGCGCTCATACGTTGTCAACTCGATTTCCACTATCCATCCATCCAAGCGAATGAGAAAGCTTACCATCATCTCCCTTACAACGTCACATGGTTTCACTGAAGAAAATCTTTTGGGACACTTCGTAACCCACTTCCTAATGCATTCATTTAACCTCCTAACAGCTGACAAGCATTTCTACTCCGGCGGCCATCACGCTAATAAGCCGGTTACATGACGCCACGTCATTATGACGCCGACGCGTCATTAGATGCACACTCGCGTCATTACAGCCTTTTTTCGCAATTTGTCGCGCACGTTAATTAAAATACTCCCCCGTGTTTGAGACTGAAGCGGCGGATAAGGCTGCGTACTCATGAGTTCACTCGTCCCTGTATTTTTCACTACATTTTTTTAGGTTAAATTATATATTTTTGGGGGTGTGTATAGACCATTAGCTTTTCCTATTGGATGTGAGAATGTGGTTGTTAATTATTTTTGCAGTTGAAATCCACTATGCAATTCAATTTTTGCTCTATTTCGTGGAGACCTCTTTTCCATGTCGATTATGTTTTTGTTCTTTAACGTTACTCTAATATTAATTTTTAATACCTTAACGTTAGTCAATTAACTGCAAAATCTCATCGTGTATAGTTACGTCACCAGTTTCGCATTCATTAGAAATATTTGTATAGATCTACTATACAAATATTTCTAATAAATAATTAAATAGACATTAAAGGAACAGCGTTCTGACAGCTCAATAAAATTACGTCAGTTGATGAGTCAATAACCTTACTCTATTATAAAAACTATCGGTATTCAGTAATGAGCTTCCTAAAGTAATATCTATTAAATCAGCAATTAAGATAAATAAGGAATTCAAATAAAGTCTAGTACTCACGAGATGAGCATAATTATTTGTCGAAGTCGCACGACATCACACACCGCTCAGTGTAGTCGCAGCCTAAGACCTGTTCTACAATGGAGCTTAAAAAGTGGTTACTAATTTTACTGTCGCTAATTTGCTATTATTGGCACTACCACTGATACTTGTTTAACAAGTCAGCCCCTATGTCAGTAATGGACACCGCTAAATTTAATTTAAATAATGAGCTGACTTGCCAGTTTATTTATTAGCGAAGATGTTAACACGTGAAGAAAAACATGTAATCTTCATTAAAATCAAGTTTTTTGTACCACTTCAATCGTTATTGGCTAATTGCATTAACTTTATGGGTCCTTAGTGCTTTTTATGTAGAGTTATTTATGAACATAAAAGACCCCTAATATAGAAACTTGCGGATTGCCGAAGTGAAAACTCTTATGTAATATGAATATTCCTATTTAGAAGAGACTATTTTTTTAGGATGGAAATAAACACACAGTTATGATTAGAGGTTAAAAACCTCGTAAAATAAGTAAGAGTTGCTTTATAAAATAACATTTTTGAAATTCAACCAATCAGCTATGTCGGAGTTTGAAATAAGTTTTAAGCGCCGTTTCACAATAGGGGTCTAAAATGTCACATGCTAGCCTCATAACACACGTGTGCACCGAAGCTTGCAATTTGTACATTTTAATTACATCGCCAAAAGTTCGAGAGCCTGATATTTGTTTCGCGGCTAATTTCGCTGCAGCGCGCGTTGCAAGCAGGTCGTCATTTCCTCGAAAGTAATTCAAATAGAATCGTGTGCGCTGTTATTAAATATTTCATAACTTACCTCATCCCCACCCCACAACCCCCACCACCCCAGAGACCGCATATTAAAGCCATAAAAAAGGGTTGTTTGATCTATCCCCTAAAACAATTTACATATCTCCGTGGCTAAATTATTTAATTAAGAGAGGCATAAGTTTTTATTATTTTAATATGTCGGTTATAAAATTGTGTTAATGGAACGATGGCGCGGGAAGCCTCTGAATTTTGGGCTTGAAGAGCAGGGATTATGAACTTTGACAAATATATTATGCGGAGTGTCGTTTTATAGAGGTCGTCTGCTGCCCAGTATGGAAATGGAAAATGCCAAAAAGTTACTTCAAAAAAGGCATAAAAACTAGCGCTTGCAGGTAGGAAATGTCTCCACATTCCTTCGCCTGTTAATGTTCTTGTTTTCTAGCACATACTTTCGTTTTGCGCCGGAACAAAGGGTAGAGTGCGGCCAAAATTACGGACACATTACAGCGTTGCAATAAACGTACGATAAAAAGCGGACGCGGGTGTCCGGGCCGGACGACTGTCGGACGGCGGGTATGTTAAGCAGCAAGTAATGAAAACGCGGCGAATACCCGATTACTCCGTGCCTCCGATCTTTGTGCGACACTCTGTGAGGGATGGTGCGCTCGACGTTATAGGGTGCGACAAACTTGCAGCTTTGAAAATAGTTTTCAGGGTTGTTTTTCACCAATTTGACACATTTTCACAGATTCATACGCAGATAAATGATTACTTTGTTAAATACCTACATGTCATCACCATAACAATAGCTAGCTATTCCGTCCTATCTTAAAGTTTACGGATTTTTGTATTTTAAATCATCTCCTTTTAAAAAAGTTATTCTTAAAAAAATTATAAAGCTTTTACATCCAAAAAAAGTCTAGGAGTCTTCTAAACTTATGAAGAAACTAGGGACATTACAATATTATATTTTGAAATACAAAGTTGTGTGTATGTTAAATATTGGCAATGTAAAAATATATTTTGCGATCTTGCTCTACATATTCATAAAATACGTTTAGTAAGTATTTTATTACCACAAATCTATGACACAAATTATAAGTTATTGATTTGCAGTGATAAAATACGTTTAGTAAGTATTTTATTACCACAAATCTATGACACAAATTATAAGTTATTGATTTGCAGTGTATGTACTACTCTTTAGTAACCACCATAGAGCTCGCACTCTAATCTGTCGCGCGTAGTCTCATAGTGGGGCTACAGGGGTGTTTGTTTTTGACCACCCCAGGTTAATGAGAGCATTTTTACGTCCTCCCGCAATGAGGAATGCAAATTTGGCGGCGGTTAGCAGCGCGTTACAACCGTTGTTTTAATGTCGCCTATACAGCCTTTAAACTGGTTAGCGATACTTCACCGGCGCACTTTTGTTGGCCGAATAGTTGCTTTTTATGCCACCGTTAAAGGGGAGTGGACAGAGGACCTAAAATAATTTTGCACTTTGTACCAAATGACTTGGGGAGCTTTTTTATTTGACTATCTGCTGGAGTGTAATGAAATTGGTGTTGGGAACTTTTGTTTAATAAGTTTCTTGGGTAGGTGTAGAACATAAAGTTTAATATCATAGTTGTTTTTTACGTCACTAGGTATTTTGTTGTAAGTTATTTTTGTAGAGCTACCCCGCTGTGTGTAAAAAAGTATAAAATAGCTATCGAGCTTTATTGTGCCTTATAGCTAAGTTCTTTACGACACTCATATCACCAGTTAAGTAACGAATATAATTTGAGTGTAATGCTCAAAAGTACCTAATTATTTTTATCGGCAAATCGTTTTGTAATTATGAAAAATTATGCGCACTCTTTAAATTAAATCAATTATACTATGACACCACTTGTTAAACTCCAACCAGCCGTTTAGGCCCCAAACACGTAATTACATAAAGATACTTAATGTATGTAACAATTAAAGGCTACGCATGCCGCTACCGCGGTGCGTCCTTTAAGTTAATTTAATGATTTAATTTAAAAGTTTATGAATAATAACTATATGACGGTCTCTTTGTACTACAAAAAGCGAGTATAATTTCAATAATTCATATTAGCTGGCGTGCAGAAAAAGTGGAACAAGGACAGTAGTACGTACACTTACATCCATTCACAATAACCTGTAAGTACCGGGAACGGCTGTTTATACCGATCTAATGAATTATGTATGCCCAGTTATGGTGTCGAGATTGACATAATAAAGAAAAAACTTCCAACCTTAAAAGTGTGCACTTAAAGCGTTTTCGCTTCAAATGGAAAGACTTGATCGGTAATTGCTCTATCTGGTTCTGATTTGGACTATGCAATTTGAATTAATTGTAATTAATTGGATTTAAAATATAGAGTGATCGGTTGTTTGGTTAGAAATGAGATAAAATTAAACCACATTTGGAGAGCTCATACACGTATACGTATATATACTGTGTTTGGAGCAATGGACATGAAATGAAAAACTAGTAAAGGAATATTCACATGACCACGTGGAAAAAGCCTTATCGAATGCGCGCATCGGCTATAGAGAAAGTGTTTTTAATTTCAATGAGTATTTTCTTAATACTACGAACGAGCAGTTAATTTATAAAAATCTTAATATCTCGCTATCTCAGTATGACTCTAGTGTTAAAATATAAAAACTTTTCGGATAGGATCAGCATTCATTCATCCACACACAGCTCAAAGTAAATAAAATAGTACTTATTAGTAGAATAGGGTAGGATGTGAGAAAACATGCCATCGTTTATTGAAATGAAAATCTATGTTTCAAAGTCTCGTGCATGAGGAGCTCGGCGAGGTAATCCTACGAAAGTGAAATGTCAACGAGTCTGATCGGGCGGGTTAACTTTTCCGATGGCACCTTCGTTTTGTGCCAGACGTGTAGACGCCGCTTTATCCACCTGTCAATACAGGGTATGACAGGGAAGTGTGTGAAACAGTACCCAAGTGAAAAATGAATAAATGAAGGTGGTTTGCTTTTGAATAAGAGTGGTTTAAAATTGGTCAGTACACGCCTGCCTCGAAATAAAAGTAATGCATGCTACTAACGTATAACTTGCTTTAGTGCAGACTACGGTAACTACATCAAGCTACATACTATGGCATCATAATGTTGTAATAGGTGCTATTATAAAAATAATTTACATATTATGTGAAGGTAGACGGATGCACTGTTGACTCTACACTGATTAGGTAGAATATAAGGACTAAAATAAAATATCTGCTGAAGCATTTTAGTTTATTGAATTCAGTAAAATACATTAATTAACTACATAATTAATATTATTCAATAACTTCTTGAACAAATACAAAATGTTTTTCGTAATAAATTTTTAATATCAGAAAATAAAATACGAATGTCTATAAATGAGTTACTTTTACGCAGTTCCGAAATGTGAAACACATCGAATCACCGCAGCATTCACAAGGTTTTCAATAAATAAAGAATGCAAATGTCCCGCCCAAACATTACTCCGGTAATTGCTCATTGAAGCTGAAAATACTGGAGATACCGAAGTGACGGTGCTCACGCATATTACTTTATTGTAATCAATCAGTGGACTCGCACAATGCGCACAAACCGCCCAAATTTCGCGCCGAACGAACCATGTTTTTAGGATTCCGTATCCTACGAAAAATAAACGGAACCAAAATATACTTTCCATAGGTGAGAATGCAGGCCAAGAGCTTCCTAGATGTTAATAAAAAAATAATTTAATGACAAGTATTAATTATAATTTAACTGTTAGTTTACATTTTGTATTTAACCATTGGTTATTTTAACTACGGATCAAAAACTGGGCCTAAGACTCCATGTTCGTCTGTCTCTCGGTCACCAGATTTTATCTCATGAACCGTGATCGCTACACAGTTGAAATTTTCACAGATGTGATTTTTTTGCCGTTTTTACTCGAAATCCTTAATTTCAGGAACAAATTTACATACCTATAAGTCTGAACGGAACCCTCTGTGCGCGAGTCCGACTCGCACTTGGCCGTTTTTTATTTCATTTTTCAAAAAACGAATATTGTAAATGGGAACGTGCAATTTGTTTCAGCACTGAATGCCGAGTGATTGCTTATGATGTGATTGTTGACTGCATTTTGTTTCGGTGTTTTTCGCGGCCTTTAAAAAGAGTGATTTCGCGATTGTCATTTTTCGCGTGTTTTGATAGTAGTGATTTTAAAAATGGATGAGCTCTGTGTACTCACGATAGCGAAATGGACTGTTATTTTAAATGCGTCATTTGCACTGTGAGTGTTGAGGCCAATCACTAAAGTCTCAGTGCCGAAACTTCGCGCAGAAAAAGGAACATCACTATTGTCTATTCACTACTCTATTATTGTCGATGAAACGACTTCAATTTACGAAACCCAACGTTCTTCTGTACAAATTTTTATAAATCCAATTAAATGGATGAAAATCAAGAAAGTTAGTTTCAATACTACATATTACACAAACAAATGGTGACCCCGACGTGATTGCAACGAGAAAGTCAACGAAACCAATTCAACAAGTCAAACCGTTGAACATTGGAAAAATCCAGCTCATTCTTCAGGAAACCGCCAGTATCTATCCAGCTGCAGCAACTATTCCGAGGGAAGTGCGATTCCTATCCTTGCTACCCATTCCTTCCAGCTTCTATTTGTGTGAATACAGTTGTTAAAATCCAATTCAATTCAACAGGTAGGTACAAACTACCTACACAACTATTCACGCAAAAATAAGTCTAAATTCCACTTATTTACATCTTTTCACGAATTATCTTCATTTATATGGTGTTTCGCAATACTTTTTCACAAATTAAATCATAAAATAGTAGTCCAATTAGCTATATTTCATAAAAATAGTTCAGTTTCAAATTACAAATTCAATTCAATAGTGTTAACTGTCAGTTCATATTTTATACATAACATCATAAATCTTGTTATTACGCCATACTTATACGTACTGCCGAACATTCCAGGTGTATTCCTGCATTCTGAACACGGAAATAATCAAAACCTCTGCCGAGTGTGGCGGGTCCGGTCTTCCAACAATCAACACAGTGCCGTGTGTGTGCGCCTGTGCAGCGATCGGCCGCCTGCGAAACCGGTTTGTTATCTCACAGCATCGAACCGTAACGTATCTTTATTATTTCTTATCGTAAACGTAAACATAATTGCCGTGTGATTCGTTGTTGCGTTAGCAAAATGGCAGATTTAAAAGATCTTATTAAACAACGAGGTAGCATTAGATCTCGATTGACATTATTTGAGAAGTATTTATTGCCTTTGTTGGACTGTAAGGAGACTAGTGCCGTTATTGTAAATGAACTCCGTTTGCGATGCAACAAAATGCGTGATTTATCATGCAATTTCGAGGAAATACAATCCCAAATAGAAATGTTGGATGAAGATACCACTGCTCAAATGAATGAACGGGAAATAACTGAAAATAAGTTCTTTTATTTAATAGCAAAATCACAATCACTGTTAGATTACTTTGAAACACAACATAAACAGGAGTCTTCATCCAACACAACTTCAAATCACATCAATATTAAACTGCCACCTTTAAAAATTCCACCATTCAATGGAAATGCAAATGATTGGCTGGCTTTTCGAGACACTTATTTATCACTTATCCACCAAAATCATAGCATTGATAATATCAATAAATTCCATTACCTTAAATCTTACTTGGAGGGTCCGGCTAGTTCTGTCATTAATTCTGTTACAGTTTCTTCAGATAATTATGAAATAGCATGGAACCTACTTTGTGAGCGATATGATAACAAGCGTCTCTTAATCAATGAACATGTTAAGTGTTTATTTTCAATTGAATCTTTAACTAAAGAGTCTCACAGCGGAATTAGAAATCTAATAGACAGTTTATCAAAGAATTTGAACGCACTAAATAATTTAGGTGAACCAACAGACAAATGGGACACACTTATCATCTATATGGCCTCGGCGAAGTTGGACAGCGCTACTGCCCGTCGGTGGGAAGAGTGTAGAAGCAGCAATGATTCTCCTTCACTGGATGAGTTCTTATCATTCCTTCGTCAGAGAGCTAACTTACTAGAGACTGTAAATGCAAGTAAAGTTGTTTACAATAAGCATGAGAAACGTCATAGCTTCCAATCATTTCACAGTTCATCGGTCAATACATCACCTGCTAAGCAGTGCCTCATCTGTAAGCAAGATTGTCATAGGTTGTATGAGTGTTCTGTGTTCAAATCAATGCCCGTTAGTGAGCGAATTTCTAAACTTACCTCATTAAAATTGTGCAACAATTGCCTTCGTGAAGGTCATCAAACCCATCAATGCAGGTTGGGTGGCTGTCGTATTTGTCATAAAAAACACAACACACTGATACATAGACAAAATTCGTTGCAATATTCACAAACTAAACAAATTAATAGTGATGAAAATAAAGTAAATAACCTACCTCAAACTACTAGCAACTCACCTAGTCCTGTCACTGGCTCCACTCCATCTGGTTCTGCTTCCTCCGTGACTATGTCTGCTACCTCCTCTGGTCAAGCACTCCTCTCTACGGCATTAGTCAAGGTGAGAATCAACAACAAAGTGTACACACTTAGAGCCTTGTTGGATTGTGGGAGCCAGTCTTCATTCATTAGTGACAGGGCTCAAAGGAAAATTGGCCATCAAAAACGTCATGATTGTTTTCACAGTGTTTCAGGTATAGGAAATGCAGTACTAAATATTACAGAACATTGCAATTTACATCTTCATTCCTGTCACAACTCATTCAACATAATTGCCAAGTGCTTTGTTTTACCTCACATTACAGACAAGTTGCCCCATGCCACAGTTCGTATACAAGATTTAGGCATTCCACATCATATTCAGCTTGCCGACCCAATGTTTTATCATTCCTCAGACATTGATCTTCTACTGGGCGCTGACATATTTTGGGACCTTCTAGGACCCGGCAGGGTAACTTTGGGACCACAAAGGCCCATTTTACAAGAAACAATGTTAGGATGGGTAGTGGCTGGCCCCACAGCAACAAATTATTATGAAACAAATAATACAAAATTACATTGTCATTTTTCAAAAGACATTAGTCAACAACTTACAAAATTTTGGGAACTTGAGGAGGTACCTCCTAGCATTGAATACAACAAAAATGATTATTGTGAAAATTTATTCACCACCACCACACGTCGCGAAGCTGACGGTCGATTTTGTGTTCAGATTCCTCTCAAGGAATCTTCAGATTGTTTAGGTGAATCATACCACATTGCAGAGAAACGATTGTTTCATTTAGAGCGTAAACTCAAAAATAATCCATCACTTAAAACCAAATATCAAGAGTTCATCCACGAATATGAGAACATGGGTCACATGACTGAGATTCCTCGGCCAGCATTCGGCTGTTACCTTCCACATCATGGGGTAATTCGAGAGGCTAGCGAAACCACAAAGTTGCGTGTTGTATTCGACGCATCCTCAAAAACTGCATCTGGCGTGTCGTTCAACGACATACAACAAGTCGGACCGGTTGTTCAGGACGACTTGTTTTCAATTCTATTGCGGTATAGACAGCACAGGTTTGTAGTGTCGGCAGACGTGGAAAAAATGTACCGTCAAATACTAGTAGACCCTGAACAACGGCATTTGCAACTCATTTTGTGGCGAGACGATCCGTCGAGTACTATCAAAATATTCCAGTTAAACACTGTTACGTATGGAACGGCATCAGCACCGTTTCTTAGTACTCGATGTTTACTACGACTGTCCGAGGAGTGTCAGGACCTTGGTGTGGCTCAGTTGATCAGGGAGGACTTCTACGTGGATGATTTCCTTTCGGGAACCGACTCAGAAGACGAATTGCTGAAAATAGTTCACTCAGTTACTTCTATTCTTGACTCAGCATGTCTTCCATTGCGTAAATGGCGAACAAACGCACCTAGCGTCTTTCAAACTAAGTCGAACACATCCCAGCCTAAAACCTTTGACATGTCTTCTTCTCAGGCCAGTGTTTTGGGTCTCAAATGGAATCCTTCTGATGACATTCTTCAGTTTTCTGTTGACATGGAACTAAATCAGCCAGTCACTAAACGAACCATCTTATCTAAGTCAGCTAAACTATTTGACCCTTTGGGTCTACTCAGTCCATGCACAATAATTCCCAAAATCATTCTCCAGAAGCTGTGGCAGTCAAAACTGGATTGGGACGATCCTGTAGATGATTCATTGCTCAAGGAATGGAACACCTTCGCAGAAAATTTGAAGTCTTTAACAGAACTTGCGATTCCCAGATGCACAATCATCTGCAATCCAATCAAAATTGAGCTGCATGCTTTCTCAGATGCTTCACAATTAGCCTATGCATCTTCAATTTATCTGAGATCAATCGATGCATCTGGTCACGTCTTGGTAAAGCTGTTATGCGCTAAAACTAAGGTGGCTCCGCTCAAGGCAACCATTCCTCGGCTTGAGCTGTGTGGCGCTCTTCTGTCAGCACGCCTCAGTGCTAAGGTGCTGAAGGCACTTCGATGTGAGCTTGAGTCTATTTTCTACTGGACAGACTCAACGGTGGTCTTAGGTTGGCTATCTTCTCATTCATCTGACTTGAAACCCTTCGTTTCGAATCGTGTTAGCGAAATCCAGGAGCTGACGACTTCTGGCACTTGGAGACATGTCCCTGGAGAGAAAAATCCAGCGGATTTAGCATCACGGGGAGTGAACCCCAGATCACTTCAATCCGCTAACTTGTGGTGGGAAGGACCTTCTTTTCTAACTGAAGACTCGTGCTATTGGCCGCAAAACATAGGATCTCACGCTGTTCTGGATCTACCTGAAAGAAAATCTAATAACATTAAACCTAAAACTACAAGGCAAATTACTACACTAAAATCAACTACTGCAAATGCTCAAAGGGTGATAGAATTTGATAGATATTCCAACTTTACAAAATTACACAGATCTATTGCTTATATACTTAGATACTTACACAATTTAAAAAATAAAAACTCAAAACTAACGGGTCCTTTGACCACAAATGAATTAAATACAGCTCTAAAGGTTTTGGTAAAACAACATCAAATAGAATGCTTCTCCACTGAATTAAATACTCTTAATAGTAAACAAAACTTACCTTGTAAATCCCGCATCTTATCTCTCAGTCCATTTATAAATGAAGAAGGCATACTTTGTGTTGGAGGCCGACTACAAAATTCCAATGAGCCCTATGAGAGAAAACATCCAATTTTACTGGACTCTAAACACAATTTTTCTAAATTATTATTTGCTCATCATCACATAAAACTTCTTCATTGTGGGCCTCAACTTCTACTAAGTAGTATACGAAATACTTATTGGCCTTTAAGAGGCAGAATACTAGCAAGAGGTATTGTAAATAATTGTAAACTTTGTCGATTAATGAAAGCTAAATCTTATAATCCCATAATGGGAAACTTACCTTCAAGTAGAATAACTCCCAATCATCCATTACTGATCGCAAGGGTCGCGGTTGTAAAATAACAAAGTGTTACTTGTGCCTATTTGTCTGTTTCAGTACAAAGGCTTTGCACCTCGAAGTAGCCAGCGACCTGACTACTGATGTTTTCATTATGTGTCTTAGGCGATTTATTTCCCGACGAGGGAAACCATTGCAATTATATTGCGATAACGGCACTAATTTCGTCGGCGCTAACAACGAAATCACACGTTTTCTCAAATCAAGTAACGATGACATAACTGGTTTCGCATCGGATGAGGGAATTGAATTTAAATTCTCACCAGCTTATTCTCCCCACTTTGGTGGGCTCTGGGAGGCAGGCGTTAAATCTGCGAAATACCATATAACGCGAATATTAGGCGATAAACATCTAACGTTTGAGGAATTAACGACTTTGTTCACCCAAATTGAAGCAATCCTCAACTCCAGACCCCTATCTCCTCTATCATCAGATCCTACCGATTTAAATCCCTTGACTCCTTCGCACTTCCTGATCGGCAAACCACTGACATCGCTGCCGTCAGAGAACCTGCTGGATGTTAACCCTGGCCGACTGGATCGATATAGACTTCTGGAAAAAATGCGGCAACACTTCTGGGATCGCTGGAGAAACGAATACCTGAACGAGTTGCAACAAAAAACCAAATGGCAGACGCATCAACAAGGACTACAAGTAGGCGACCTGGTGGCCATCAAGGAACCTAATCTGCCTCCTTTGAAGTGGCGCATGGCACGCGTCAGCAACCTATACCCTGGCTCCGACGGAACAACAAGAGTCGCAGACGTCACTACCTCCAAGGGCATCGTCCGCAGAGCTGTTCGCAACCTCTGCCCTTTGCACGCATCATAACCTCAACCAGCAGCAGTACTTCGAAACCCTGGAGATTTCGAAGGGGGGGAAGATGTTGAGGCCAATCACTAAAGTCTCAGTGCCGAAACTTCGCGCAGAAAAAGGAACATCACTATTGTCTATTCACTACTCTATTATTGTCGATGAAACGACTTCAATTTACGAAACCCAACGTTCTTCTGTACAAATTTTTATAAATCCAATTAAATGGATGAAAATCAAGAAAGTTAGTTTCAATACTACATATTACACAAACAGTGAGGAATAAAAAAACAGCTCACATGACACAATTGAGTGAGACAGGAACGACTTACCGATCTCCTAAGCACGGAATTAATCTAGCCTGCAATGTCCTAACTGGCAAACAATAAATACGTATAGATTTAAGTATCAGGTGTGCTGCAAGCTTGAGAATTGTTTACAGGACCTCATGGATGCATTAAAAACTTGGGTGGTTGGCATTGTAATTTGACAGTACCTTCTGTTCTAAAAAACTGATATTACCTAATACTAGTTCTGTATGATATGAAACTATAATGTCAGGTTTAAATCAATTTCAATCTGTCATGAGCAATAAGTTCACCCCGAGCACAAAATCAAACGTCGTAAGCTTCAATTTTCCTTCAAACACAAGTTTTTCCAATCGCTGCGGAGTGCGGGGTTCAATTACGGGGCCACGCTGCAGCCAATGATTGGCGCCGGGCCGCGACAAAGCGCCCACAATGGCCCCTGATTAATTTGGTTGCGTAAAAGTACTAAAATTGGCCATATTACTCGGTTTGTAAACCTAATATGTTAGTGTCATATCAATTTATTATGAACCTTCAAGAATCTAATATTCCATTACACTGGCATGAGCAACCAGTTTAGTACTAGCGCAACACCAAACGTCCAAAGCTTCAATTTTCCTTCAAACACAAGTTTTTCCAATCGCTGCGGAGTGCGGGGTTCAATTACGGGGCCACGCTGCAGCCAATGATTGGCGCCGGGCCGCGACAAAGCGCCCACAATGGCCCCTGATTAATTTCCGAACTGCACCGAATTCTAACTAGCAAACACGCGACGGTCCATGAAACCGGCGAAAATTACTTCGGTGTTTCGCTGCGACTGGAGCTGTATTGTTTGCGAGCATTTTTGGCTGGACATTCGTTAGGATGCTTGATTTGCTGATCGGAAAAGGGCTCAAGTTTTTCCGTAGACCTTCATTTAAGTAAGTTTTTCCTCTGGTAAGTTTTTTTTTCGTAAAATGAAGTTTTAAAGTGTACGTAATTTGTGGTTAGATAATTAGTACTAGTGGTCTATTTGATTTGCAGGCGGATAAATTGAAAATAACTAAGTGTTGTTTCAAGCTTCAAGTGTCAAGCCTGAGGCTGAGCTCAATCTGATTGTGTGTAATAGGACCCGTGTTTAAAATGATACCTACTGTCGTTGCTTTGATTTAGTCATCTCAGATACGAATGGTGAATCATAACGTCTGGCATTAAAAGTAGAGTTTTGTCTTCAATAGTTATGAATCTCACGGTGAAAGAATTTAAAGATTTTCATTTTAAAATTAGACATCAATTTGTGAATATTTTGACGAATGCAAGCGACTACGGTCATGCATTCGTATTTTTACTCAGGCAGTTTCTTCATATCAAATATGCAACGTTTATAAAAATGAAAGAAATTTTACTGCGAAAATATTGCTTAAAATTGAAAGCTCCATCACTTATATTAGGTACATAAGTTAATTTGCTTTTTATCTTTGCCTAAATTTATTGCTTTTTAAAAGGTACCATTCAAACCACAATTTTCTTGATCATAATTAAAGGTTTCACTTAACAATAACCGATTTGCATACATATCAACTCATTGCAACATTGATGTAGCCGTTTATAAATTCATAAGGCCATGTTCATGAATCAGGCAAGCGTCATGTTAATTGAATCGCGATGGCTATCCAATGGCTATCACCAGATCGCGAGCCGCGGGCGAAGGAAATTAAACGTCATCGACTTTCTTGCGCACAATGAGGCAATAGCGATCGCTCGTAATCTTGCTAATCTGTGGTTGGTTATTGTCTCGAAATAGGCCAGCCTGTGGGTCTAGACAAAGTGCAAATTATAATCGCAAACCAGTCGAAAAGTGGTCGAAAAGCCCCTTTTTTGTATGGAGTTTTGACGGATTCGATTTTCGATTCGATCAAAAAGTGCGTTTTGTCTAGGGGGGCAGGACTCTGTTTATTGTAGATTAGTTACACTTTTTATTGAAAAATAGCAACACTAATGCTACGTTGCAGTGAGGACAGGCTGGACTCTATTTATTAGACATTAGATACTTTTTATTGCCGAATAGGACTTATGTGATATGACATAAGATGTTAAGTTGTACAGTCAGCTGGATGAGTCGGTCTTCAATAGAATCTCTATCATAGAGCGGTATGAATTTTAAAGCAGGAACAGTAAGACCTACTTTTTTAAAGATCACTGTAGATAATTAAAACTTATTTAATAATGGGTTTCCATAAAGTTTTAAATCGTTGCCGCGCTAAAGGCACTTAAGATTTTAATATTAGGGAAACTCAGGATGACACTCAAATCGAATTAATTAATTATCTGAAATATGTAAATTAATTATTAATAATTTATACTCTTGCAAAATGACGATAATTGAATCCGAATGGTTTACTGATCAAGTACCTAAATGAAATGTCATCGATTTATTAAAAATGTAAGTGTTACAAGTATAATTAATTAAATGATCGAGAACTCGCCTGTGGCGTAAACTGGACTTTTTAAATAAAATGCTTTATATCGTTACAGTAATGACTATTATAAAATCCTTAAGGCCAATTAATTAATGTAAAATAATAGCACTTCTTCATTCCGTTTATTTATGGGTGTAACGATTTAATAACATGGAAAACCTATGTTCGGGTAATTAGTCAAGTCTTTTGATGTCTTGGCCGCTAAATGCTTAAGGCTCGATTTCACCAACATAAGTAGGTACGATTAACAGACATAGGTTTAGAGCTTTAATAATTGTCATGGCAACGGATTATTTGCTGTCACAAGAGAAAATAATTTTCTGTAATTTAGGCCAAGTTGCATGCACCTTAATTTTAACGGTAACGTAGCATAAACTTTAACCGGTGTTCTTGTACGAGTAGGTATTAGGAGTTTGAAAGTCTTTTGACGTTTGCTATTGTTAAAGAAAGATGGTGCAGCCCAGGCTAAAGGCAATAGAAAAAATGCTTTTCGTCGACACTATGTACGCAAATGAAAGCAAAAATATATCTTGTTATGACAGAAAACTTACAGCTCTGAACCTGTTCGTTAATATAGTTTTTCAGTGCCTAATTAGTGCTAATCCCAAACTCCATAGACAAAACGATGGAGCTAGTATATTTAAGGGCGGCACTTAGTTAATCTGCGGGCGTCCTTTGAACGCACGAGGGTGTGTGCATCAGGAAATTAAACCCGCTACGCCCGGCTCAGTGCACCGAATTACTCCGATAATCTAGATTTGGTGTTGATTATGCACTAGGTATCTCTCAACTAATATGCTCAAAGAAAATTTTACTGATTAATAAAAAACTGGATGTTAATAAGTATTTGAGAATTTATTAACTAAGAACTTATAAATGTTTTTCAATGCTTAATAATAAACTAATATAAATCCGGAAAACTACAAATTAAAAGGACATGCCCATTGACATGCTATTGCATTTTTGAGTCCTACTATTAATTATTTATTACCTGAAATGGACTTCAAAGTTTCTTTTCATGTAACTAACGGTCATGCACGATAAGAAAATGTTTTTTTTTAAATTAGTTACGAGTACTTACTCCACTTTTTGTAAAATTGTTTGAAAAGTTCATTATGTCAAGTTCTAATTTAGAAGTTATTGACGATTCACAATGCAAGAAAGCTCTATGTATGTATTTATGTAAGTAAATGTCGCCTGTTAATTTGCGGTTATCCTTCACGCATTGAGGGTGTGTGCACCAGGAAATTGAACTGCAGCGCAACCGGCTCACTGCGCCGAATTATTTCGATGATCTACATTCAGTGTTGATTAATCTGGAAATAATTAAACAAAAGGGACACCAAACAATTTAAATAATTTGTTTTCCCGATGATGTATTTATTTTTCATTTTAATTTACATGATCAGTGCAACTGGGATATTCAGGTTAATCTTTTACGATAGCTGCACATAATTTGTAATGTAAAATTGTTTATTTATTTTCATACTTAAAACTGTATTGTACCATCCGATTTCTATGAAGACCCAGAAATTAGTGTAATTATTCACCTCTTTTATTTTAATTCTTTAGTGACGGGCCTTTACAAACTGCTTCACTAATAATACACCGAGTGCAAAATAGTTATAATAAATTAGCACGTTATGTTTTTGTACAATATAAACAAAAGTAACAACGGAATTAAATAATAATGTGCTATTTTGTCTTACTATTGTCTTATTTTGAACTGCAGAGTTTATGCAATTGCAAAATCGATAATGTAGAGTCGTGAAAACGACGCCCCGTCGACTAAACAGTTACCTATTACATAAAATATCGAGAAGAGCTTAGTAGAGTTGTATTCACATCTATCGATTTGAAACGTACAAGTCAATACTGCTATATTAGGAGAGTAGTCATTTTAAATGAGTTTCACCTTGCATCTTCAGCAAATATGGGTATAATAAATAGATGTCATTTATTTAACAAGATTAATATGTGTTATTAGTTAGTGAATGTCATATTATACTGTTGACAGGTCTTTAGATTAGAGCTATTAAGCTTGTGTTAAGAGTGGTTTCACTACTAGGTATAGTCCAGTGGTCGACGGGGACTCAAACTACTGTACAGTCAGTAGTTTGAGTCCCTCTTGATTTTGTTAAGGGTCTGTCTCTCTTGATTTTGTTAAGGGTGAGTTGCACCATCTTACTTTGACTTTAACAAACGTCAAGAATCTGTCAAATTCCATACAAAATATACCAGAAATTTCTATAGTTATAGTTCCCGCCTAAGGCAGTTCGATTTTTTCAAGCTATTTATAATTATCAAATTATTTTTATAGTTGCTCTTAAAGTAAGATGGTACAATCCATCCTAAGACTGTATCGTAACAGTTGTTCAAATGTAGAGCATTCAAAAGTAATTCATTATACTACTAATGAGATTTTCTGAAAAATCTATTCATGGCGCTGTAAAAATTTAAGCTGCATTTCAGTTTCATCGACAGTATAGCTGTTTCACCCAAAATCTTGTTAATAGAAAGAAAGAAAGAAATATTCTTTTATTTGGTCCAAAAAAATTATTTAAATACTGCTAACGTTGTCAATCCTAAATTATTTGTAAATGCTACTCGAGAAAATAAGGATGTTTTCACTCCAAATCGTGCTAATACTGCTAAAGTTGCCAATCCAAAGCACTTAATAGATCTCCTAGAGAACAGTAGAGCAGAACATAAGTCTGTTTTCACTCAAAATCGCGTACAGATGCGTCACTCACGCGGCCGCAGCGTCCAAGCGTTTAATTTCCTGTGGCCGATTGCGCCGCCGCTTGCTTAACGCGCTGTTTGCCGTTTTTAACTAAGAGACACGGCTTAGACATAGACACGTTGTTAGCGGGAATAAAGCGCTAGAGACGGGGTTTAAATGGTCACTATTGTCATTGTGTTTTAAAAAAGTCAAAGTAGGTGTGTATTTGAATGTTGATAGTTGTAAAAGTGTTAAATACTCAGTCTGTGTAGAGTCTAGACAAATGACGATCTTGAAATATTTGCCAGGGAACGTTTTGTTTTTATAGTTTCATGATGATTTATTACAAACTAGCTGTGGTTCGTTACGCGTGAAAATTGTTTCCCGATTGGTTATTAACCAGTCGACTCGTCTCAGACCTCTCATTGATACATTATAGACAAGAAAATCTGGATTTAATAATTTCTGCCATTTTTTGGATAAGTTATTTATTTATGTAGGTATGACCTAATTAACAAACTGCTAGAGTGTAAGATCACGACCTGTGTTATTGATACCTAGTAACTATAGGTATTATGTACTAGTAGAAACCACTTCGCCATTGTAAGTAAAAGCTCTTTAATTTCCGTTGATTGAGTTTAATCTGCTTTGATTAGTGTTCTCATTAGTGACGCTCGTATTTCAGCCGTCCGTTTAGAAACAAACTCCATTTTAACGCATTGCAGTGTAACGAGCATTGTAAGCATTCCAATTAACACTAAAACTTGCAATTAAACAATCCATCGCGTCGAAAATAGCGCTAGCGTGCTCCGTATCCGGCGGCATCTAGCACGCGCTGCTACGTGCAACGCGCGTCGTGCGGCGGCGTGCGGAGCGGCGTGCGGCGGCCGGCGTGCCGGCGTGCCAATTAGACGCCGCACTAACAACTAATGGCCCATTAACACTCGCTTTACACCGCGCTGCCATCGCTTCCATCTGCCTGCTTGTTACACGACCTGCACCCCCCTAACGATAGGGGGAAGCCCGGCTAATTGACGGCAGCTATCATAAATACATTCAAACGCTCCACTTCACAGCCGGACGATGTGCGACCTTTATGGAACCTCCAATTTATGGCCTTGATATTGGTGGTCTGAATCAGTAATACTTAGCTTTACATAATGCCCGCGTAATATGGGAGCCTTATAAGAACCGGCTCTTTGTATGTAAATGCGTTAAGTCACGTCACATACTTATACCAAGAACAAAACATTAAATTCCATCTATTAACTAAGAAATTCTGATTGGATAAATTCGAAGATCTGTACTTGGGTCATTTTGTACACAAGAAAATAAATAAATTGTTAGAAAGTTAGAGATATTAAGGAGTAAGGAGGTCTTATGGTCTTCTTTTAGCATAGTATAGCTCGAGGATATCCCAAACAATTAGTTGTTAATGGGGACGATTCACACTAATGTTCGAATTGCACGCTGACCGAGTTTCAGTCATACATTCAAAGTTTGAAGCAGGTCAAACCACCATTTCTAGGACTCTACAAGAATAGAAACGTTGGGTTGGAGCATCACCAGTGAAAGGGCTCGTTCATTCGTTTCAGCCGAAAGACGTCCACTGCTAGACAAAGGCCTCCCCCAAGGATTTGCACAAAGACCGGTCCTGCGCAGCTCGCATCCAGGCACCTTCAGTGACCTTCACCAGATCGTCGGTGCAGCTAGTGGGAGGCCTGCCCACACTACGTTTTCCGGCTCGTGGTCGCCACTCGAGAACTTTTCTGTGAAAGGGAGTGAAGTGAAAGGGTGAATCCACGAAATTCATATTCGGAGAAAAGCCGAAAAACTTTTCTCCGGATATGAATTTCATGGATTTACCAGTAAAAGGTTAGGTTAGGTTTGTACACAGAACACTTAGCATCACCAGGAAACGTTGAACCGAGAAATAGGTCCAGTAGCGTCGGGCCGTGTTCGGCACGCGAGGAGCGATGCCCGATGCGAGCGTTAGCCTTAATTAATTGGGTATTTTCACACGTCAGCGGCTAGATCTGGCCAAATAGATCGGCGCGCGCGGCCCTTAATTAGCTATATCGGCCCGCTGATCGCCGCGCCCGCGCACTCCGCCACGCCAATTTGGCGCTAGTCCCCGCTTTGAGCACAGATAAGCACAGAATGCTCGGTAATAACCTCATTATGAAATATAAACAGCCTGGATAACTTTCTATTTTATTTTCTTGTAATGTCCATTAGGGTTGCATTGTTCGTAGAACAATACAGGTCAGATAGATGTAAGGGAAGGAGCTATTTTTTGTCATTATTTTATTGTTTTAAGTTATCCTTAAAACTGGTAAAAATCATTTAAGTAATTCACTGATTTCAAAATCAATTAACTAAATATAGTGTAACGTCCACTTGAATGTTTTGAGTGAAATCTGAAAAGTTGAAATGTATTATGAAAAACTATGCTTTACTTTTTACTCTACTATACAGTGTGAGTCACGTTAAAGTGTACATATGAAAATAGATGAAACTAGACCTATTTTTATCGACAAAAAAGAGGTCAAAAAATTTTTGAGATTTTTTTTAAATTTTTTATAGAATTTTTTTTCTTCAAATTACTTATTGTAAAGAAAACGTAATAACTTTTAAACTAAGCGGTATATCCTGATAAAATAAAAACAGTAATAATGCTAAATAACAGGCGATACTAAAAAAATACATAAAATACACAAAAAATGCCAACAAATAATAAAAAATGATACTTTTTGAAAAAAATCTGCTTAAAAATTCGTGTTTTTTTGGTTATTTTATAAATTTCTCCAAAAAATGCCCCTATAACCGGTGGTTTTTATTACTTTGTATTATTTTCTATCGTATTATCTTTTTAAAACCAAAAATCGCATGTCTCTATCCCTATCACAACATTTGCTATGATCGTTTGAACAAAGGCCTGCCACAACATTATTCTCCGCTACAGGTAGAGACAATTTTAATTTTAACTAAAATGCTTATTTTACTTCGAAATCTTTTGTTTTTATTTGAAATCTAACTTGTCTTTATCAAAATTACAAATCTAGAGCCATTTTCAGTTTTGTTGTTAACGAAGCGTTGAATGGCGCGCCCGGAGAGGCTTAGTTCAAACGATCATTGCAAATGTTATGATAGGGATAGAGACATGCGATTTTTGGTTTTACAAAGATAATACGATAGAAAATAATACAAAGTAATAAAAACCACGGGTTATAGGGGCATTTTTTGGAGAAATTTATAAAATAACCAAAAAAACACGAATTTTTAAGCAGATTTTTTTCAAAAAGTATCATTTTTTATTATTTGTTGGCATTTTTTGTGTATTTTATGTATTTTTTTAGTATCGCCTGTTATTTAGCATTATTACTGTTTTTATTTTATCAGGATATACCGCTTAGTTTAAAAGTTATTACGTTTTCTTTACAATAAGTAATTTGAAGAAAAAAAATTCTATAAAAAATTTAAAAAAAATCTCAAAAATTTTTTGACCTCTTTTTTGTCGATAAAAATAGGTCTAGTTTCATCTATTTTCATATGTACACTTTAACGTGACTCACACTGTATTTTAACTTAGATCTTCTACATATCATGAGTATGTATACGATACGGCTGACTGTCGTGAAGGTTGGCGGATCGCTCAATATTGCATTGCACCCCTAATGGGGTGCCCATTTTTTTTAATGATCCCTAATTTTTCAGCATTCAGAAAAGTATCAATTCAACGTTTAGAGTGGAGTAGTTTATTCACAATTAATGGTTTTTGGTAACAAGTCAGAAATTTCTAAAAAATCGAATAACTTAGTAACTATCCACTTTTGACCCCTGGTTCACTGGATTTAATTTGTTCCTAATGACCTCTAGTATAATCCCTTTCAAGGAATAGGTCGAGTTTTCCGGTCACCCTGTATACTGTGTAAATAGGTACTGCAACTATCCTATTTCTATACAGATTTTACACGTGGATTCATACTTACTTTCCATAGTTATTTTAATAAAAATTATACAATAGCATGTAGACTCATAATAATACATGATTCCAAGTCAATAGAATTTCGATGACAGCAGAATGGGTACCGCAAAAGCGATTGTTCAGCTCTTAGTCCGACTCTACGAGCACAATAGCAACCGATCCGATTGACGGCCGACCGAAAACAATTACTTACAAACTTTTTGTCGGCGAAGCGATACACTAATTACAATAAGTGATCATTGACTTTTTAATTACGCCGCCCATTCAGGCGTCCATCATAACAGCTAATAGTTGCCAGTCAGTGCATTTAATAAACCCCGCCGCCACTCGGAATGTTCGTAGTTTCGCTCGCGGAATTCCTTCTATTAAATTCTTCCTATATTTCCACAACTTTCCGACCAAGGGCTGCAGTGGATGCTCGTAGACGTAACTCATGTCAATAAATTGAAACTCAAAATATTGCACCAAGAGGTGAGCGTAATAAAAAAAGTTAACAACTGTTAAACGTGTATTGTAATGTAGTGGTCAAAGAAAATATTTATACAGCATGAGTTCACCGCGGAGTATGTAACCTGTTTTTGTGTGGGTACGGAGGTTGTGCTTTGCATTCCTCGGCGATGCGGCCCGGGCGCGGCCATCGCCGCCCCGTGAGAAACGAATGTTCCCGGCCTCTAATTACGTTTTATGCGATATCGCCATTTAATTAGCAACATGTTTCCCATTCCGAAACATTAATTAATATTTTCATCAGAGTTCTCCGCATTTAACTGTGCTTTTATTACTCCCTCGAGATTTTAATAAAGATTCAAGACCACCCTCGTCGGAGTATTATTGTTTTAAGAAATCTTATTAAGATATTTTTATTGCTCGTTGTGATCGTTTATTCCATTGTCGAGTTCGATCGATGGTCTTAAACGAGCGAGTCTTATTAAGACGGGTGGAATAAATACGTTTAATGTTTTTCTGTGGCGGTGACAAGTGGTCGTCGATGTAGGACAGATGGATCACATTCGTCAGTTTTTGTTGTAATAAAAATATCGCCCGGAGTGTGGACTGGAGGCAAGAAGTGAGCATCGCGATAAAGCGGCGCGGGCGGAGTGTAGCCCGATAAGGGCCACAATTAATGCATTGGTCGGCGTGTAATTGTGGCAACAGATTAATAACCGATCCACGTATTCGCGGACAAATTGCGGCGGTCCGTGGCCCGTGCCCGTGACATCTCATTCAGCGGCCCTCGATATTAATAATCATCCATTTATTTGGCGCCGGGCACTTTTTATCCCGCTTTTGCATAATTGAAATAGATAAAATGTATATAATTTTGCGTGTTAAGTCCGGCGAGCGTGAGAACAGCCCTCGGAGGGAACTAATTACTGAATGCGGCATGGGTCTTCGGTTAATTAGAGACAGAGTGGTTCAACCCTCTTAATTAATACTTGTGTTTAGAAGGCCCTTATGCTTACCTCGACTGTTTTGTTTGAATTGTTAATTCGTGATAAGACATGGGTATTTCTTTGTTGGTATTGTTAGAGCGATATGTTAAGTGTTTTTAATTTGTAAATTGATAAGGTAGAGAGCTTTTTAAATGAATAGCAGTATTTTCCATTGATGCCTTTTATAAGTTTCCGTCCTGTATGTTATAGTTCGTATACAGTGATAAAATAAATTGAATATAAAATGTGAGACATCTTATTAAAGGGCAGCGTGCTTGAGTAGGTGTATGCGTAGGAGAAAATGACGAGATAATGAAAAAGCCGTTTGATTATTGTTTATTTTATCAATAAAGTATCATTTATTGGCATCTTTGTAATAAAAGTGTCTTCATTTATAAGTATTTCAAGTTTTTACGCATGTAGTTTGTATGTAACATACTCGTACAGCAAGATTCCATAAAAGATGTTAACGATACAAAAAATATCAAATACTAATGCTATTTTTTTTGTTTCAGGTAAGTAAGTCTTTTGAGTCTTCTGAGAGCCTTTAATCTACATTATATCAAAATTACTTTTCAGGTATGTAAATATGATATAAAAGTCATCCAATTTCTATAGAATATAAATTTAGATCTAATAGATTTTTTCATAAATATAGCCTAAGTTCAAGACAATAAATTCTAGAGCATATGAAGTTTTTATTTTATGAGTTTTTATTCAAGTCTATCCAACAGTTAAAAATATTATTATATTATCTACGTGCTCATGGGAATATTTAAATAAAGAAAATTTTTATTTACTTTTAAGTAAGTTAGGATGATAAAAAACACGGATCAAGTTGTAAAAAACCGGCCAAGTGCGAGTCGGGCTCGCACACCGAGGGTTCCGCCGTACAAACGTAGCGGTTTACAATTTATGACGTATTAAATCAAATTACTTACTTGATTCCGTTGCGAGTAGTGGCGAATTTCAAAATATGCGGTATGATTATTTTTTATTTATTTATTTTTCCTATATTTGCATTATAGGTAGGTACCTACCTCAGCGTTTTGAATTTTTGCGTTGATTTAGAATTTCTCACAGTTTAGAGGCAATTAGATTTAAGAAGTGTTTGATATGAATTTCAACTTTAATATCTCTACGCGTTCATGTGAAAAAGGGTAGGTAGTAAGTTTATAATTATTAAAAAAAAAATTTATGTCATGTACCTAAGCAAAAATAATATTTTAAATTTTATATAACTTCAAATTTATAATTTTCGCAATTTTTCCTTTATCTGTACTATATAACGTTGCTTCGTGCCGAATTTCAAGATTCTGAGTTCACAGGAAGTACCTTGTAGGTTTTGATTCCCTAGCGTGTGACGGAAATTCGTCTAAGGTGTCGGTATAAACTGCTGTATCTTTTGATCGCATTAACTTAGAAGTTTGATTTTTTTACTTCTTAAAGGGACAATAGATCTAGGTATTTGGTATAAATTTCAATTTGATACCTTTATTCGTTCGTGAGAAATAAGGTAGTAAGTTTCATTTTATTAAAATATTTTTATTATATTATACAGGGTGTCCCGTAATGTAACGTCAAGCCGGAACTGGGTGTTGAGGCAAGTTATGCTGGTTATCAGAAAAATATAAAAAAAAATCTATGTGGCATATTTTCAAAATAATAGGCATTTAAAAAAAATAAAAAAATTCTACTCCCGGTGACGGTCTTTTTACTCGTGTTGCCACAAATCTTCACTTTTTCCAAATTTTTTTTTTTTGTTATGTAACCCTGAATAATGCTTCTCTAAATTGTTATCAAAATTACAAAACCAGCTGCTCCAACTTGGATGAAAAAAATACATTACTCCCAAAAAAATTTTCAAAATAAAAATTTTGCCTAGTTTAAACTGACTGTACTGAAAAAAAAATGTACTACGCGAGTGTGGCAAGTGACGTCATAATTTGGCGTATTTAGTAAGGATTCCAAAATGGTATAACACTTGGTAAATTTTTGCTGTAATTGTCGACAATTTTTGTTTTTTTGGAAATAGTCCCGTTTTTTACTTTATCTACCTTGGTTAAAAAATATTATTCGAATGTGCCCAAAATTCAAGTTTCTGTGACTGACTACCGTACAGTCAGTCACAGAAACTTTTGTCACCATGATAGTAATTAGTAGTTGACATACTGTGACAAAAGTCACCCGTGCGCGCGCGCCTTTACTACCTGCTCTGCCTGCACTTGTACTTGGTTACAGGGATAATAAGGATATGAAGTTTCGGTTATGGATACGGTTACGGATATTAGAATAATATTATACCGGTTTCGGTTACGGTCAAGGATATGAAATCATTTCAGATTATCCGAAAGTTTCGGATAATTTCGGTTACGGAATTATTAGAATTTCAAAAATGTAGGTATAATTCAAATAGCAAGATGCTGCGTGACCCACATAGCTACTTTATGTACCAACTAAGACGACACCTATCTACACTAATATTATAAAGAGGAAAACTTTGTTTGTTTGTTTGTTTGGTTGTAATGAATAGGCTCAAAAACTACTGGACCGTTTTTAAAAATTCTTTCACTATTCGAAAGCTACATTATCCACGAGTAACACAGGCTAAATTTTATTTTGAAAAAAAAATCGGGTTCCGTAAAATATGTAGATATTGTAGTCCACGCGCGCGAAGCCGCGGGCGGAAAGCTAGTGTATGATAAAGGTAAAGACTCCGCCTTTATCCGAAACTATCCGTAACTTTTGAATCAGTTTCGGTTACGGTTATGGATATTTTTTTATTTCGGATATCCGATAGTTTCGGTTACGGTTACGGATATCCATTACATCCCTGCTTGGTAAGATGGCCCTCTCCGTCCCGCTCATACCTATTAAAATGGCTTCTCCACCTCACTTAAGCCAGAAATTTGAATTTTGGGCACATTAGAATAATATTTTTTAACCAAGGTAGATAAAGTAAAAAACGGGACTATTTCCAAAAAAACAAAAATTGTCGACAATTACAGCAAAAATTTACCAAGTGTTATACCATTTTGGAATCCTTACTAAATACGCCAAATTATGACGTCACTTGCCACACTCGCGTAGTACATTTTTTTTTCAGTACAGTCAGTTTAAACTAGGCAAAATTTTTATTTTGAAAATTTTTTTGGGAGTAATGTATTTTTTTCATCCAAGTTGGAGCAGCTGGTTTTGTAATTTTGATAACAATTTAGAGAAGCATTATTCAGGGTTACATAACAAAAAAAAATTTGGAAAAAGTGAAGATTTGTGGCAACACGAGTAAAAAGACCGTCACCGGGAGTAGAATTTTTTTATTTTTTTTAAATGCCTATTATTTTGAAAATATGCTACATAGATTTTTTTTTATATTTTTCTGATAACCAGCATAACTTGCCTCAACACCCAGTTCCGGCTTGACGTTACATTACGGGACACCCTGTATAACTAAAAAAATGTAATTTTCGCAATTTTTCCTATATTTGCATTATATGACAATGCTTTATGCCAAATTTCAAGATTCTGAGTTTACGGGAAGTATCCTGTAGGTTTTGATTCCTTTGCGAGTGTCGAAAATTTGTTGAAAATATCGACATAATCGGCTGTATCTTTTGATTGGCTTGGCTTAGAAGTTTGATATTTTCACAGCTTAAAGGGACAATAGACCTGAGTATTTCATGTGAATTTCAGCTTGATACGTTCACGCGTTCTTGAGATAAAGGGTCTTGACAGACGGACGGACAGACGGACAACAAAGTGATCCTATAAGGGTTCCGTTTTTTCCTTTTGAGGTACGGAACCCTAAAAAGACCGTATATTTGCTAAAATTACTCCTCACCACAATACACCGCGAATCATGTTAATACTTAACGATAAAAACACCAATAGTGCAAGTTTACTGGTTGCATTATACAGAAATAAGTGCGGATTAAAACCGCTAAGCCCGCTCTAGTTAATGGATCGCACGTTGCAAGGGTTTGTGTAACAATTACTAGGTATGGACTAACGATCCTACTAATATTATAAAGTTTGGATGTCTGGATGTTTGTTACTATTTCACGCAAAAACTACTGAACGGATTTTGATGAAACTTTACAGTATTCTTGTTTATAACCCAGAATAACATATAGGCTATAATTTATGACGATCTGTGACAAACTAAATTTCAGGCGGGTGAACCCGCGGGCAAAAGCTAGTAAAACATAATATCAGACTATAGGACTATATTTTTGTGGCCAAATCTATAACAATCACATTAAATGGCACAGTAGGTATTTGTAGTTTTAGATATTGCAGTACCTACCTAAGTTCATTTGTTTCTGAAACATTTGATGGAATCAATAATCATGTGTTGTTAGTTACGTTTCTTTTTTCACTGAGTTTGTAATTAAATATAAAGTATTTAGTCCTCAAACTAAATCTTGTAAGAAACTGTAAGAATTAATTGTTTATCCACCATTCGTGCTATCATTTGACGATAAAATTTTAACCCTTCGTCGAATAATGCTTTGATAACTTACACTTTATTAAGGTACTTAAGGACGTCCTACTTACGTTAGAAAATACATACTAAGTCTGAGTTGCACCACCTAACTTTAACGGTAACTATAACGATAACCGGTGGCTGTTGTACGGAGTTTAAGGCCGGGTAGCAGAGAAAATGGCGAAAATGAGGTTTTCATTTTTCATTTTTGAGGTACTAAACAGTAAAATTAAAGGCTAAGATTTTTATTGGGCATAGTTGAGGATATTTTCTAGGGCTATTAACGGATGGAAACACGATTTGATGAAGTTGACTCGATAGAATAAATTCCCAAAGTTACCTCTATTCGTTTTCTATTTATGGTTTTATTTTTAAAATAAGCGATTTGCGATTCTAAATCTTTTACTAAACTAAAGCTCAGAAATAACTCGAGGGCTTTTAACGGATGAAATTTTTATATTGCGTCTTATTTAGTTACTATGTTAAAAAATGTGGAAAAAATCGTCCATGACGGCTTGGACAATCTCAATCAGTCGCGCGGTGGCGCTTACGGAGGATGGACGCGTGTCAGTTTTTTGGCCGTGACAGTTCGCGATTTGTCAATATTTTTGACAATTATGACTTTGATGAGTCACAGTATAATAATATCAGTGTTACTGGAGAAAGCTAAAATTTTTGATATTTAAAAATTATAAATTTTGTCTACCTATTGAAATTTAAATCGTTCGCATCCTTTTAAACGAAGACTCTACTCATGACATTCCTCAAATATGAGACAAAACCAATGAGTTAAAATTACATTTTAATGGTACCTTACATACAATCGTCTTACACTCTTTAGAAGAGCACACTGATACAAATAAATAATAAAAAATTAGGTCAGTGGGTCAAGTATAGGGGCAGCTGCACGTCAGTGAAAGACGATTCTGTTTACTCGGCATCTGGGCTGGAGAACATGAACCCTAGTTTACAGATGCAGATATAAATGGAGTTATAACTGGACAAATTTTACATGAAATGTTTAACAGAAATCAGTTAAAAGACACATACATGGAATACCAATAAGGTTGCGGAGGGAAAGCTACCTATTAGAAACTAGCGGCCGCCCGCGACTTCGTTCGCGTGGACCTCGTTTTACCCCCGTTAGATATCATGTTGATAGATGGCGTTTCACGGCTTCCCCCGAATAAATATTTACGAATGTCATACAGTAGTTTGTCCAGCGCTGTAGATTTTAACCAATGACGATAGGTAGATGGCGCTTTTTAGACACGTCTTATTAATTTATTGAAATTTATTTGTCACATATCGTCATAAGTTAGCCTATATGTTAATCTGGGTTATAAACAATAATACTGTAAAGTTTCAACAAAATCCGTTCAGTAGTTTTTGCGTGACAGAGTAACAAACATCCAGACATCATGACATCCAGACATCCCAACTTTCGCCTTTATAATATTAGTAGGAAGTAGGATAGGATATTTCACAATCCAAACTAATATTTACTATTTAGCATTTACTTACAGTAAATATTAGTTTGGATTGTAAAATATTTAAAATAAAAAAAGAATAAAACAAAATAGGGTTTCAAATTACCTATCTTTATCTAATTTATAAAGAGGTAAAGTTTGTGTGTTTATATATTTGTTAAATTGTAAGGGGTAATCTCGGGATCTACTGAACCGATTTTAAAAAATCTTTCACCAATAGAAAGCCACATTATATCTGAGTGTAATAGGTTATATAAAAATCTAAAAATTCTACGCGGGCGAAGCGGCGGGCGGAAAGCTAGTTTATTTATAATGGACAACACGCATAAGTTGTAATATTAAGTTAAATTATGACTTAATTTAAAGTTTAGATCACACACATTACACTAGTTTTTATTTCACCTCAATCCATCCAGTATTACCGAAGATAGCCTCGAGAAGTTTACGGACATTTTAAAATTTTCAAAAATTTCCAATATTCGCGCGTGACGTCACAACATGATTTTGCAGCCCCCGCACGTTAACCCATTTACCACTTTTTGTCTTTTTCCAACTAAAATAAAATTTTACCTAACTGACAACTGTTGTTAGTTGTCATCGTTCAATCACATTTCAAACTAGGCGCTAAAAAAATAACCATTATTATGCCACCTATTGCCAATTTTGTGCACTATGAAGCCATTTTTACATTTATGCACTTAAATATAAATTTTCTGGAAAAATAACCAAGTTTGTGTCTCTGTGCTCAATAACGAGTAAAGTTATTTGTTAATTTTACTTGGAAAGTTTTCCGGAATTTTTGAAAATTGGTGAATAAATAGATTTCGCTATGTTCTTTCCGAATTTTGTGACCTCGTTTATAGCCGCGCGCGCGCCCGCCTTATTGAAAAAAATCCGCCTTAAAAAGGTTTTTGACAACTACTTTTTTCATTTTATAATTTTTGGGACATAGACAAGCTAAGAAGCTTTGATAAATGTGATAAATTTCATGTAATGTAAGTTAAATAGATTTAGAGTTGTGAAACAGTCAAATTAATGTACCTGCTAAATTGCGAGTTATTTTTTCTTTGACAGGACACGCTGCCGGGTGTCCTAAATATGCTGAAGTATAAAAAAATTCGCGTTGCTGAAGTATACATTTTTTTGTCTTGTTTCTACATTACATAATTGTATCCTACTAATATTATAAATGCGAAAGTTTGGATGTCTGGAAGTTTAAAATAAAGTAAAGTAATGTTTATTTCTCACCAACATAACAGATAATATTATGATAACAAACAATCAGGAAAAACAAAAAGTAAGAATGTTGGTGGGTTGATACCTGAACTAGGAAGATTCCTGTGTCTCAGGTTTGTTACTCTTTCACGCAAAAAGTACTCAACGGATTTTGTTGAAACTGTACAATATTATTGTTTTGTTTGTAACCCAGATTAACATATAGGTAGGCTATAATTTATGCCGATCTGTGACACTAAATTTCACGCAGGTGAAGCCGCAGGCAAAAGCTAGTCGTGAAATAAATAGGAAAGTTTAAGGTTCTGAAACGTGGTCGCTTACTATGGGCCTCATAAGAAGGCTCAAGGTCACCCATAGGGTGATGGAGCGGGCTATGCTCGGGGTTTCCCTGCGTGATCGAATCAGAAATAAGGAGATCCGCAGGAGAACCAAAGTGACCGACATAGCACGCAGAATTGCTAAAATCAAGTGGCAGTGGGCGGGACACATAGCTCGTAGAGACAGACAGAGTTGGGGCAGAAAATTTCTTGAGTGGCGACCACGGGCTGGAAGACGTAGCGTGGGCAGGCCTCCTACTAGGTGGACCGACGATCTGGTAAAGGTCGCGGGAAGAACCTGAATGCGGGCAGCGCAGGACTGTTCATTATGAAAAACCTATGGAAAACCCAAAGGCCTCTCGTCTTTGTCCAGCAGTGAACGTCATTTGGCTGTAACGACGAAATAGGAAAGAATGTAACTATCAAAAATCTTCTCTAAGGCAGCATTTTTCCAATTTCGCAACGAGCGCGGCAATCACACTTAACTAACAGAGAGCATAGCGAAATCTATTTTAATCACCAATTTTCAAAACTCCCGGAACACTTTCCAGGTAACCACGTTAATTTGTACCAAACGACTGGACTACAATTAAATTGATATAAAAATTTGGGTACATCTTCTCAAAAACAAAAGAACTGGTGCTAAAAGGGTTAAGTGACGTTTTGACATTTGTAGAGGGCCTTGTAGAAGGGGAGGCTATGGTGCTGAATGTGGATTAACTCGAGTGTCATAGTAACTTATTAGACTGCTAAGCTTGATGATAAAAAGAAAAATATTTTATTCAATGTACATAGTCTGGTCATAAGTTCTGTCATATGATAATAACTTTTGAATTTTGAATGAAGGTTTCAAAAACATTTTTTACTGAATTAGAATTAAAAAGAAAAAATGTGCGATAGTTCGAATTTTATTGTATGTGTAGTGGACGCATAAAGAAGTCCGAACTGCAGTTGTCACGTTGCATTGCTACGCGCCAAAGCAGATTTTTGTTGTGCTGAAAAAGTTTAGTTTATCTTTTCATTAAATGATAGGTATAGGTGTACCAGAATCTCATGGCAAACAAAAATATTGGAAAAGTGTGTCTTTCATATGGCAAATGTCTATGGCTTTATTGTCACCTGTCAAAGTAAATCAAGTGAACTGTCAGTCGCTGCAGAAATGGCAATGCCAGATTTTGTATGGAAGGTGGCGTCTTTTTTTTTTCGCGCGGCCATCGACCAAACTTTGTTTTTTGATTACAAAATAGTGTAATAAACCAAACTTACTATGACATGTATACCTCTAAACTCAGTCTGAACTGAGTTACGAGCGTTAGAAGTTTGATGATTTTACATACTAGATTTGCTTTTTGCGCGCAAGTTTTGTAAGAAATTGCAACAAAATATTGCGCTATTTTTTTATTGCGCTGATTTTGCTCCACATTTATGTCTGGAGCCCTTAATGGATGGTATTGTTTGTTTACACATACAATGTCACTATTTTCTTGCAATTTCTTACAAAACTTGAGCGCAAAAAGCAAATCTATATTATGTAAAATCATCAAACTTCTAACGCTCGTAACTCAGTTCAGACTGAGTTTAGAGGTATACATGTTGTAGTAAGTTTGGTTTATTACACTATTTTGTAACCAAAAAACAAGGTTTGGTCGATGGCCGCGCGAAAAAAAAAGACGCCAATTTCCGGCATTGTCTTTTGTAATCTCTTCATGCCTATTTGTTATTTTTGTGAAAAATTCGAAAAAGCTCAAGCAAGTCATATTGTTTTCAATGTGTATTGTAAAATAAGGCATAATTCAAAGTCAATCTTTGATTTTAAAGCGCGTCGTTGAGTTGACAGTAAGTTGGAGTGAAATTGGATACATTTAGTTTATTACCTAACTGCGTCAGAAGGAGGGTTTTTTTAAATATTATTCTTATAATAGCTGCTTTATCGGGGGTTTCAGGTGTACCTCACAAATTGGTGCAGAGGAATGGTGAAAATGTTATGACCATGTAAATAAAATTGAAAAAGATTTCATCAAGTAAGATGTAAGATAGAATAATTAAAATGGTGGAAGAGCAATTTATAATAAATACCTCTTTATCTTGATCATCTATTGAAGAAAAGTGGAATCCTTGGAATCGTTTTCTAGTTCTGAATGAAGTGATTAGTTATAAGTATGATCAGGCCTGTTCATCTCCTCGAGTTTACATCGAAAACAAAACACACACGATGGCCCACCTACAGGATACTATTCGACAAGGCCTCACATACGAGCGAACATTGACTCACGCACGCGTATTCTTGTGTATGATGCTCAGAATACAGGTATGATGGAAGAAAATAAAGAAAATGGTGTGCTAAATGCTGTGCAGTATTTAACTGCCTAAATAATAATAAAAACACAGAATGTACTTTTTTAAGTTGCCTCGAGATACTGAGAGGTAAATAAGTAGTTAATATTATTCATGATAATTCATGCTAAATCATGTATTTCCTCCGCCATTTTCCGCAGTTTGGCACCTTACGTCACATCATTTTACCGAAGTCAGCCCTATAACTTCGGCGCAGTGCCGATCACTGACGTTTGTCAATAAAATGGTGCTTGACTCTTGAGACAGGCTAAATTACACCATATTGTTAATGACATTGAGCATAATTTTTTTTAAATACCTTCGCGAAGTAAAACTTCTGTACGTAGTACTTATTATTATTCTGTGGTATGATACAAAATAAAATTAGTTACATAAAGTAATATACGATTTACTTATTTTTCAAGACATTTTCCTATTATTATTACTGACGGGATTGCTACCATGTACCTTAGTTTTGAGTTTCCAATATTTCGGCACTGTTGCAAGCGCCATGGTCACGGAGTAACTGAAGAAATTAAAACCAGACATCGTTCAGATGTGCGTTCAAAAGACCTGAGATTTAAAAAAATCCCACGTTTTGTTTAAACAGTAAGCGAAAAAAAAGTGACTTGAAAATGGAATACAAAATGATAATGTATGGTAAATGATAAGTCTTTATCAATGAAGAAGCAGAAGTTCAATTTCATGTGTCCTCCATCTAGGCTAGTTTCCATCGTCACTCAAAGTTTGGCTGCGGTCTCAAATTTGGGCTTAATTGAGGTATTTTTTGGGTGAGAGGCATAAGAACTAATGCCGTTTTATATCAAAAATTCATACTTAAAGGTAATCAACCAGGTACAAAGTATTTCCTTGTATGTTAGTCTGCCACTCTTTAGTAAGTCCCGAAATCCCCGCTTCGGCTCCCCTACTAACCATTCTAACCATTGTACACAGATAATATCTTACATGCAGCTTTTCATGTTACTACGTCACATTTTCAAAATCCGCGCGGAAAATCGCTCCTAGCGGAAGAGCGCACTTTGAGCTTGAATATTTCAGTCATTTTTAAAGATATCAAAAAAGTAAAAATATAGTATTCATTCTAATTTTTTGTAGTATTTTTTGGCATCTTCAACAAAAATTGTGCGCCATGTCCATTATGTAAGAGCATAATTATTAAAGTCGAAGTCAAACATTCTTTATTTGTGTGGACCTATATTAACGAGATATTACAAGGCGTCAAATATTTCAAGAAAAAAAATTAAAAACTATTATAAATCTAAATTTTGCTCTCATGGAGCCTTTACTTACCCTGACAAATCAAGACTTAAAGAAGAAACTAATAATAAAACTATTTAACTGTCCTGCAATGAAAAGCTTGATCGGATACAACACCTCAAGTTATTTTAGAACTTGATTTCATTAAAAGACTCCGAATATCAAATCGCTTAGGTATCTAAAGTCAAACGATTCTGAATTAATGTCAAGTGGCATAAAGTTGGGACTAATAAATAACCCATTAAGATAGTAGCGCCCTCCTGTCAATGACATACCTGGAACGATAGAGTATTGGACAACTAATAAAAATGCTTTGTCCTAAATGACTGACGGATATCGTAGAGACCTGAAAGTTGGAAGGTGTGTTCTTTGTATGACGTAGGCATCCGATTTTCTGAAATGGGGTCATGAAATGAAGGGGGTGAAAAAAGGGGGCAAAGTTTGTATGGGACAAAGTGATTCTTTGGTTCAATCTACTTGAAATTTTGCTTAACAATTCCTTAATATTATAATAGTAGAAAGTTATTTTGGGAGTCATTTGCTTCGAAGTTGATATCAATACTAGATACTTACTGCTTTTGATTTAATTACTTTTTATTTTTACAAGTGTTTGAAAACTCCATGTCAGATTACAATCAATGTCAAGTGAAATCTCAAATTGAAATGTCACAATCTCAATGAGGAGGCTCTGCATTTATTCCTAGAATTCCCCTAACACCGTCAAATTACCCTTTCGAATTCAAGACAGTGCAGTTTCCCATCAAAATCTGCTTCGTAATGACTATAAACAAAACTCAAAGTCAAACTCTAGCGACCTCTGCATAAACTCCCATGAGTGCTCAGAGCGGGTGCCTGCGGCAGGTAACCGCGTGTGATGCTCATAGTGATTTTCGATACAGATCCCCGTACATACGTTATACATATATTATGGAAAGAAAACACCCAGACCAATACAAACAAATATTTATGCAATTTTGGTAAGATATTTTTATTTATTAATAAACAAAAAGACTGCGTGTACTGATTAATGTAATTAATCACATGCAAAGTTTCGTGAATTGCAACAACTATAATTTATTATCCAAGCTCTAAATAATCACTACTACGAGTAACTGATCATAAAATATTTTTCCAATCGCTCAAGCTCCCGAGGACCTACCGATAGGTCGGGTGACGTAATCTTGAAATTCTTTTGGCCGGCGCGGAACTTCTGGAAGGTCGGGTGACGCCACGCCTCTTTGAACCGTGTTTACTTTGGCAGTTATATTTTATATAATTCGATTCTAAAATATATTCCCAAAAATTCTGAAAGTTGTTTTAATTTGTATCACTTGGATATGATTTGTATTAGAAAGTGCTGTGAGTGTGACGCTTGAACGGAAGGAAGTCAACCTAACCTAACCAACTGCGTATTTCTATACTGTGTAGCCGCGAGAGCTCTTTGGCGCGCTGTCTTCGGCGAAGTATTGCGCGCGCAGATTTTGACAGCGCGAAATACCTACTTTAGCAGAAATACCAAGCCTTAACAGATTTTTGATGTTTCTTAAAGTTAAATTAAGATGGTGCAATCCAGCCTAAGTACGAGTATTTTCTGTAATTGCAACAAATCTCACACACTTCAATGTCTTTTAGAACTGGCTGTTTTAATATTAGCTTAAAATATTAAAACATAATTACGGCATTACATATTTTGACAGTGACAAAACGTTGTGTATTTTGCACAAGGTTAATTACTCTCGTAACACATAAGGTCATTCCAAGACACTGATTAATTTTTGCTACCAAAATTGTTAACTCTAAAAATAGGATATTATTAATAATTAGCTACTTCCATAATAAAGAAATAGGCAGGTGCGTGCGACGTATAAAGTCCAATCTAAATATTATAAAGCTGAAGAGTTTGTTTGTTTACTTGAACGCGCTAATCTCAGGAACTACTGGTCCGATTTGAAAAATTCTTTCGGTGTTAGAAAGCCCATTTATCGAGGAAGGCTATATATACTATCACGCTACGAGTAATAGACGCAGAGCAACGATGAAAAATGTTGCAAAAACGGGTTTTCACGCGTACGAAGTCGTGGGCACAGCTAGTAAATCAATAAAGCAGTTCTACATGAAAAACATTTTTTTAATAAGTAGTTGCTTCAAAAATTTTAACGTTTCTACTGCTTTGAAATAAAAGTAATGCCTATTATGGACAGACCTAAATGAATATTTTTCAAATAGGTACATAATTATTTTTGTACACGTTGTAGATCCGGGAAACAACTGATATTTTTAGCTTCCTAGAGTAAAAATTAGTTTATTAATCGTATACGGGGAAATAATTAACTTGTGCTTTAATTTTTATTACTTTGTTAATTTTCTTACTTCTTTTCCATTCGGAAATGATATTTTCAATTAATCAAAACTCTACCTACTACGCCTCTCGGTTGTCGGAGGAAGGAATAGCTACCATTTTAATCTAATAATTGACTCATTTGAAAAAAAAAATACAATTTAAAGTTATCATGACCTGCGAGCGTTGGGAAGTTTCACCTTTTACGCAAATAAGGATGCAATAGAAACTATATAAACTCTATTTACGAGCTGTCAGTGTAAAGTCGTAAAAGTGAAATTGTTCTCGGCGTGGATAATGGCGCATTTAATGTATTTCTGACTGCGGGCCCTAACTGGGTATGTAGGTATAATGTGACCGTAGACATGGCTCTTCGATTAACATAAAATCCACGCGGCCCTCGCAGCAACCCCGTGTGGGCGCACTCCTGCGCATCTACCATAATAATGAAACTTAAACAGAAACTCGTGTCTCCTCCCAATACCGTCAAAACCTCGCTCTGCACGTGACCGCGCTCGCGCCCAGCATAATGACTAAAACATTACGTGACCGCTAAACCGCGTTTAGGCAGTCGTCATTAAGCCGAACGATGTTGCAACGACATCGGTCGAAAAATAATTAGCAGTTAGTCGACCTCGCGACTCGCTAGCGAAGGAAAACCGCACAAGAACCGACATTGACCCGGGTCGGCCTACGCTGCCACGTTGCGGAATACATCGTTTTGTAAATTTTTCTCGTTTTTAAAACATACGTACCTACATTCAGCGGCGGCTAATTGCCGATTGCCGAGCACAAAAAAAAGACGACCACTACACGCCAACTCTGTGCGATTTCTATCCGGTTCGTCCGTAAACCGATGATTACAACCACTTACGGGATCAATAATTCATGTCCAATTAGCTGATTACCGCAGGATGTAGTTATGTGTCATTTATATTTCATAGAGCATCGTTTCAATTAATTTACCCAATTTAAATAGTGGTTTACAATATACCACAATATCGTTCGTCATGTCGGCCGGCGAGTGCCGATGTAACGCACAGATAACATTCCGGTATGTACAGGTATCGAACACGAATTCTTGGCGTTGTGGAGCTGAGCCGTACTTGAGGCTCGATTCCATCTCGACAGGGTCCGAATGCGAGGAATCTGAGGCGATTGATTGAAGCGCGTCATCCATTGCGCGCTGAGTGCCAATCTCGTGGCTCGTGCTGACGCAAGCACGCAATGTGGTGCATTCCCTTGCTTGACGACGTGGCATATTTGATGAGAGGTCTCGTCATTGGCGATACGATCGTGACAGAGAATTCGTCGGTCGGCTGCCGGTGGAATGCGCGCAGTAATTGATTTGTCCTGCGTAATCGACGGTCAGCGGGATTGACAGGAATATCGAGACGTCATGACGTCGGCGGCCCGCAACATATCCTTGTTAGCATTGTTGACTCACTCACTGCTAGCTCTCGGCGAATATTTGTACAGACAGAAATTGTTTGTTCTGCTTATTAACTGTTTTGGTTACGAAGGACTTAGAATCAGGATAATGTATCTACTTAGAACCTTGGTTGTGTGTTGTTTTGCTTTTTGAAACACGTTTACAAAAATTTAAAAGGTACAGAAAAAGTTCTGTGTGTATTTGTTTTCACCTTTACACGAGCTTTACACTAGATAAGTAAACTGCGATGGTTAATGGATGATGATTAGTATTTATTATTTCAATCACTCCCAATTACAGGTTACCAAAGTTGTTTTAAGCAGCAAGGTTCTATAATTTAAGTAGGTTCCAAGTTGATGTGGTTAACCTCTCCGATAGCTACGAAACGCAAAGTCATCGTTAAAGACTTTTGCGTGAACCGCAGACGACTATAAAATCAGAAGGTTAACTGCAAAGTGAACTCATAACTCACTTATGAAAGCCTAAGACTTCTTTGATAAGAGCTTTAAGTTTGTGGTCAAAATATGAATAGGTCTTGACTGGTGCCAGGTTAAATTGCCTGTTCTAAGCTCAATTTGCGTTTAACCATTTAACTGGTAGTAAATCAAACGTTTAGCGGTAAACAACTTTCACTAATGACTGTCAACTCTTTGTATCGGCTGTGGAATGAAATATTGGAAACGGTCTTCGGCGCACGCGATCCCAAACTGGTACTCAGGTGGTGCGCGAACTCAAATAAAATTAATATTCATAGCCGTTGTATTTATTGGCTTTCAATTAGTATAATCTTAATGGTGCATTAACATACGCGCGGGCGGCGTCGACGCATTACCATAGCCGTTAATGGGTTGCCAGACGAAAAAATCACGCCATTTCTGTCAAATTAAATCACCGTTTTTTTCGTTGAAAGCTCGACGAAATGCTGGCGGAACAGTGCACTCGAAATCAAGCGGTCTTGTTGTTATTATTCAGTTTGTAAATTATGTTTATTTAATGCAAGTAGCTTTAATGTAAAGATAATTTAATACCTACTTACCACAGATATATCTCTGAACAAGTACATAATGATAGGTATAGATCTAATTATATTAAGCTAACTGGTTAACTTGCTTGTTTCATGGTACGAGTAAGTAAGTAAATAAAGCTTTTTGCTAGTTTAAAATTTTCTAGCTAACATCATAATTATGTAATTTGGTTGCTTAATACACATTAACCCTAAAACGTTACGTTTAGTTACAAATAACATAATACCTATCACGACACTTCTAATGTGTCCTGTCGTAGACGTTTAGCAAGACTAATAGCATGCTCTGTATGGAGTAAAATGTTACGCTGTCCCAGTTCGCCTTAGCCGATTCGAAAAACTACGTAAATGGGCAGTGGTGTCTAACCTGGCAACATTGGTCGCGGAAGGCGCTGCCGATGACCTCCGCAAACCGGTCTGAACCGCGCCCGCGCCCCGCGATTCGTTTCATTACGTTATTATTATATTAAATGGTACAATACACATTGTAGGCATTAGTTGGCCGAGACGTCCCGAGAAAAGGTAATGTATGGCCGCACTCGACGTGCTTTTATTCGACCGCCCCGGGATTAACGTGGCAATCTTTACTGCCGGCTTAAATGGCGGATTGTTCTTTCCATAATGTTAAAGGTAGAGCTTAAGTCGGCGTCCCAGCAATGCTTAATGGACTATAATTCTAATGAATACGATTTCTTCGAAACAGACGCTTTAAAATGTTCATTTCATACGTAGTTATTCTACGAATATTAGACCCAATGCCTGTATAACAGGTTGGACTGAAGCTGCTAAACTTTGTGGAAAGAGGGATATAAATTCGCGATAGTTAGTTAAAAAATAGTTACAACCAATAAATCATTAACTATCAAAACATGCAGAAATATACAAAGCTCAGTCATTTCGTGACCACGTCCTTCCTAATTCAACTTTTTCCTTGATCATGATTTAATTTTGAGAGAGCTTTTTGTGCTTTTTGGCCGATGATCTGATCGTTTCGATGATTATTCAAAGTAAATTAATTAAATATAGTAGGCTAATCCTTGATGTTATTTTGATAACTATTGGCTTAACTATCGCATATAATGTTAAATTGTTTGTGATCAAATTAAACTTAATATAAAAAAAAAACGAAAAATATAAATTAATGGAAAACATACACTATATTGACAATATGAATTCAATACGAAAAATGCTCTGTTACAGATTTATACGAAAAAAGATCAAAAGAAAAAGTTTTCTATATGATTAATAAGGAATCTATTGAAGCCTACACACTCTACACTCTGGCTTCTAAGCTACTATAAACTATTTTTTGGGGTTTCCTCGTAGGTAGAAAGCTAATGAATATAAAATATGTATTTTGAAAAGGAATGCTAATTTTAACTGAACTCTGAGGGAGCTTTGACCGGTGAAAGACTTCAATTCAGATCGAGGTTTCATTTCATAATTGCTTAAGTAGGCGTGGGATTTACAGATGTCGACAAAATGAAATACTGTCTCGTATTTTTGCCTGATATGATTCATATTAAACCTACCTAATACCAAGAACTCTACAATATTAGGTACCCTATCTATTAAGAAGCATTACCAATTCGTGAATGTTCGATAACATATAAAAAGGTTTATTTTTCTCCATGTTTTACTTCAGTTATAAGTTTCTAAGGTTGTAACTATAACGATAACCGGTGTATTTTGTATGGAGTTTGACACATTTTTGACGTTTGTTAAAGTTTAAGTAAGATGGTGCAACCCAGCCTAATTATAGCCCCTAACTCACCTGTAATTTAAGGCTGGGTTAAGTACACCATCTTACTTTAACTTTGACAAACGTCACAAAGTCCATACATAAATCACCCGTTAATGTTATAGATGCGGTCAAAGTTAGGTAGTACAACTCAGCCTAAATGTCTTAAGATCCTAGACTGCATATCTCACTTATCATCCATGTTTGCGATGTTATTGATGAGGTTCCTACCTTAACCTTGCCTTTTTGTACATTAAAAAGACGTAATTTCAGAAAAATTGGAGCAGGTGATTATCTATGTATATCTGTTACGGTCAAAGTGATAAATGTGAAAATTATGAATAATCGCCGGTTATTATGAATAATTACCGCATGATTTGGTAAATGTGATTAATATGAGGTCATTTATGTGTGTATAAAACTAAATAGGCGGCTTAGGGGTGGCCCAAGGGCCACCCCCGCCGCACCTTAACCTATTTTTCACTTTAAATCAAAACATTATGTTATAGGCATCATGGAAAAGTAATATTATGCAAGAAACATTCCAAACTCATTATGCTAAATTATATTAATATATGATATCAAAACGTTCAAAAGTTTGGCTGTACACGAGCACGTACACAAGATGTTGTTCTCTTTTATGAAATTTGTTAGTACTAAGGTTGAATTATCAAACAATCACTGTTAAATGTGATTTATTTATCACTTTTACCGCGACTGTCGGTAATTATTCATAATAACCGGTTATTAATAATTTTCAATTTATCACATTAACCGTAACATATCTATAAAAGCGAAACGTCTCTGATTGACTAACTCACTCATCACGAAATCTCGGAAACTACAAATTTTGCATGGAGGTTCCTTTTAGAACGTAGGTGCTCCTCACTAAGATGTGATTTAGCAAAATTTAACTCCTGAGGGGATAAAACGTAAAGTCGCGGGCGGCCGCTAGTTAAATAAATAAATATCCTTACCTACACTGTGCTATCTAGTCCTACCTCCTCTTATTATGTTTGAACTTTTTCTTGAGAGAAAGGGGCAAAATTAGGGAAACTGGATACTGAATTAGTATGACATGATTATTTCTCCGAAGAGAGTTTCTAAGAAGTGCGGTGATTCGGCGCCATCTTATATCGATCCCACCGGTATCGCATTACTAGCGGCACGATTGATCGACTCATTTAGGTGCGGACTCCATAATTTCTCATCGCGGCTACAAGCCGTATGTAAATGTTGCGGTTCAGACAATAGTCTAGCGGTTGCAGAGTTGGAGTCTTGGTTACGGATTCGATTCTCAGGTGAGGCACAATAGTACCTAGTGAAAAATTTCATGTATTACTCTGAACCGCCATGTAAGTTAGAGAAATGTAGAGGAAAAACAACAGAAAGATTTTCCGATATAAATAATTTTTAAGTGATTTGATTGCAACACGTCCTTTGAGACATTTCATATGCATAAGGTAAGTGTTATGAAATGACAGTTAAGTCTCTACATTAAAGAATAGAGATTCAAGCCTATCTTTGAACACATTTTAAGTTTAAAAAAATACTTCTATAAAAAGTAAAAAAGCAGAAAAACGCAGTACTTTCAGTATATTCAGGGCTGTCCCATCACGGTAACCAGTTCTAATTTTAGCCGTGCGGCGCAGTATCGTTTTACACGCGGCGCACTTGATCGGCTCGTTCGCGTTCTGTCCTTTATTTGTGCGAAACCTGCGAGTCTATCCTGTACTCTTTTGTGATATATCAGCGCGGTTGGTCCCTTTCACTCCTTGACTAAGTAGGAGAGATGGGTAGAGTCGAATATACGGATATCGCTTTGAAGAGTAGACCCCTGCTTTACTTTTATCGGGACGTGATCCGCGGCCGCACTGACCGCATCGCTTAAAGCAAACCGCAGACCGGGACGATTAGCTATTAAGACGGAATTTGCCATAAAAGTGTTTATATTAATCATAATTATAAGTCACTGACTATATAGATCTGGTGTAAAGAAAGATAGATGGGACTTTATAGGCGGACTCATAGAAATATTGTCATTTTGTCACAATGTCTATTTTAAATTAGCCAGAGTTGAATTGAATTAATCTCTCAAGTAATTTTTAACATTTACGAGACGTGAAGTCATTCGAAGACAATTTGATTGCTTGAACTTAGCTGTAAAATATTGCAATGACTGTTCTAAAATAGTTAGTAGGTACATAATTTTGAACTTTTCATCAGAGAAAGTCTTCCCTTAAAGCCTTCTTAGACGAAAAATAGTGTTAAATTACCCTTAAAACACACAAATTAGCGCTTAATCATCACAAATCGCACGTCAAAATATCATTGGCAATAGGGTAGAGTGCGTAGCGAGGCCGACCAATTTGTTCGCCGGGACGTCAGATTTCGAGGGCCTCGTTACGACTAAGCCTCCAATTAGACTTATCCCTAATTAAGAGATGCCAATAAATTACCCTCCATCACGGGCTAACGAAGACGCGCACTAATAACGTTAATTGATTTTGAGTAATGAGCTCGAGTTTTGATGGGGCTGATAGCGATCGATGGTGGTTGACTTAACTCCCGCTTTGCGTCTAAGAAAATGGAATGGAATGTTTTTAGAAAATCCATGATAGGAAAATGGGTAGAACTTGCAGGAATATTAAAATTTACTGAATATACAAGCAAGTTATAAAAATTGTGTTTTGTAAATACATTACTCTATTAATGTTATTTAATTTAAATTCAAGTCAGCCAAGTCAAATAGACATCGATATTTTAGAATTTCACTTAACTTACTAGGCAGTACTTAACTACACATTTTAATTTAAAAATAACCCTTATTTATAAATGCATATGATTACACGGAACCGCCTAGCTTGTATAAGGAAAACTTAGTTAAGATGATAATAGGCAAGGTTTATTGTTTTGAAGATGCACTAACGACTGAATATAAATATGTACTTACCTGAATAATCTATCGGGGCTTAATATCTTAGGAATAATAAGTCAATAAGTGTAATGTTAGTTAATTTTAAAAGTATTCTCATATAATGTACATTATAACCTAATTAACAATACCTTATTGAGTTTATGAATGAACACCAATCAACAACATAACAATGGAGAATAAATTATCTTTGGACAGATTAATTACTGAAAGACTTAAAGTGAACATGTGAGAAAATATTTTTATTTCATTGTTACATCGAGCTTTATCGTTCCATGTGCAAATCAGTCGAATAATAAGTATGTAAATAAATCGATTAATAACTTTTTACGTTAATTACTAATTAATTGATTATTTCTCGATCTCTCTATAGTTTTTCTAAGACTAAAGCATTCTCGACCAGTTATAGGCATTGACAGCATTACGTTCGCATATTTTGTGAATTTAAAAATAACTAAATCTTACGCGTGTATGATTATGTAGTATGATTATGTAGAGTATGTTACTTAGGCCTGTCGCTATAACAACAATGTTAACAGCATTGGTATGTTTCGGAAGTTAGACAAGATAGCCAGTTCTGTAGTTGTGGTTTACGTATGAAACTCGCTTCCACCTTCGGCCACATCATCACTTTCCATCAGGTGAGATGCAAGCCATGAGCTTCTTCGTTGTGGGATAAAAAATGTGTTAAAATTCAAATTCGATTTAATTTAACAACTATTCTAATCGATGACCCAATCATGATAAACGACCGAGCAGGTTTATCAACAAAAAAATATAGTTACCATTTTAAAATTATCACTGGTCGCCAAACGCGAAATTATTCAAATATATTCTCATCAGCGGAAGAAATAGAACGTAACAAACATGTTACTTTACGCAATTGCCTTTTAATTGAATACAATTACCATAGTAAAAGCTCACACTTAATTACTGAGACCAAACACTAGAATCGCTCGAAATATCTGCCGATAAACGGTGCTCAATATGCAAATATATTAAATTAGTTTAATACGCGGAGGAGGGCACAAACTGCGTTAATTACTGCGCGACTCGTCAGTTTTACATATCTATAGTCATCATCTTTATTCATATTTTTGTTATTCATTAACTATAGCACTTATGATCTTCTAACTATGAACTTCTTTTGTTTGCTTATTTACAGCTCAGTCATAATCAAATACCTATCTAAATGATAATCGTCCCTATTGCACTAAATTATGCCAGTAAAAACGATACAACTATTACAACTATGCCAGTGCATTTTGTTTGTAAATTCCTTGCATACACTTCACGCATAGCTAATAGTCATGAATACTAATGCCATTGCTATGAAAGCATGTCTCGAATTTAAAAGTAAATTAAAAGAGAAACAAAGGAACGCAGATAACTCAATAAGATAATGGGCCCGTAACAATGATCAATTATAATTCATCAATATTAATTTAGATATGTCATCATGCCCGCATAATATATTAGACCCTATTTTATGCCTAATAAAGGCCAGTTTAGAGGCCTAAAACATGGTTAACGAGAGGTTACAACACACTTGTCCGTTAACCAACATTTTTGAAATCACAGGACACAAAGAGACTGCAGAAATAAAAAAATAAATCATAGAATTTCAGACGTTAGACGAACTGTGTTCGAAATAGAGTCAGTAAAACGACTGAAGGCTCGTTATTACAACTTACTTAAAAAGATAAATATGGGATAATGAAACTTTTTTTAACAAATTATAGGATTTTGTTTAGAATAAACTTAATTGATAAGCTTAAAAGCTTTAACTATTTAATTAATATAATATAAAAACTGACGTTATTAAAAGTTTTTCATTTCGTGTAGTTGGTTTATTGGAATTTCTATTCTGGATCGTATATTTTGTTTAAACTTTAAATAAATGATGGTTACCCTACTAAAGATACGAACAATGGATAGAAAGATAGTGGCAGTAATTACATCGTTTTACGACGACGTGCCTTCTTAGCATGTAATAGGAAGGTAATACAGTCCTGAATAATTTAAGGTTTGACATACCGCTCGAGTACATAATTCTTGTGCTTTTAAAGGGCTAATTAATTACATTAAAGTGTTTATCGCTTTGGTCGTACATATTTCTTATTCGAAACGATAAATAGTAACAAGCTTTTTTTTTTCTTTTCTTTGACATAGCATTTTATGTTAACTCAAGTTAAAAGCTAACAAAAAATAGGTAAGTTAGTCTGTCCCACTTCTGGAAAAGTTATTTCTAACCCTTTCAGCACAGAATAATACGAAAGTGCGTTCGACTTTGAAAAAATCTAGTGAATTGGTAAATCAATTTTACCGCGCCAAGACGCTTCCGATCGATCGTACGGTTCGATATATTTGCTATTTTTCATACAAAAACTTTCAATGGCGTTCAGTCGGTGCTGTGTTGAGTGACAAAGATGGACGTGTACCTGACTACGGGAGGCGTGAAAAGTATTAATTTATTTAAATTACTTCTTTTGTGGATTTCAATGAATTTTGTGCGTATTAATTTAAATTATATCCTCAAAAAATATAATTCGCTTGAATTTTATAAAAAGTTATTAGACGAAAGCCGAGTACCAGGTACTCCTAAAGTTCTACAGCACGAGCGTGCATGTCGGGACGATGTTTGAATTTTTGGTAAAGTAAGTAATGGAAACCTTTCGAATCTTTTAAAGGCCTGAACATCAGATTTACTCTAGAATAAACTCAAGAATGTCTCCGAGACACATAACCACCAAATAGTAAAAATCCGCTGTAGAAAATACAGCCACCAGTGAAAATATCGAGAGGATACCAGGATTCTAGTACCAATAGATGAACCAAAATGATCCCTTTTATGAAAATATGTAACCCCATGTGTTATTGAATAATAGCCTCGACATCTGGGATTTAAAAAAAATAAGTTATTATTAAAAACGAAGGCTCATGTTCAATTTTAAGATGCTACTACCCCCAAAATTCAGGTTTTGACAGAGTTCTAGGTTAGGGCCATGAGCTATTTTAGAATTTTTTTGCCGAAATTAGTATCTAATTACGATATCATGTCTTTATGAAGAATAATAAAGCTCGTTATATCTAAAGTGTCTTTTTTTATTTATTTTAAATTGTAATTGTAATGAAATAGCTATTCATAGGTTCATGACGGATTGATACGATCGTGCGGGGGGGTTTAGGGGGGTTAAAGTCACCCCCTGATTTTTTTCGCTATTTTTCTCTATTTACTAAGATCCTAAAGATCCCAGAAACTAACGCGATTTTTTAGAAATCGTCAAATTTTTCTCTCGTGCTGAAAGGGCTAAACTAAAATTTTTCAAAATCAAAGCCCAGAAGATTATTTTACGTAGTTTTCCAACGAATTTTAGTTTAAAATTTTATGAAGGATTATAATAAACAATAAATATCCATGGATATTTTACACTGCGTTTCTAGTCCCAAACTAAGCAAAGCTTGTGCTATGGGTACTAGACAACGGATATAAACATACTTAAATACTTTCTTTTGTAAATACATACTTATTATACATAGAAAACACCCAGTCCAATACAAACAAATATGTTTATGCACACAAATGTTTGTACTGTGCGGGAATAGAACCCGCAACCTCCGGAATAGTAGTCCGTTTCGAACCACTACACCAAACAGCCGACTAGCCGATTATGTAACTAAATATTAAAATATCGTCATAAATTATATCCTATATGCTATTCTGGCTTATAAACAATAATACTGTAAAGTTTTATCAATCTCCGTTCAGTAGTTTTTTCGTGAAAGAGTAACAAACATCCACACAAACTCTCGCATTTATAATATTAGTAGGATGTGAAAATAATTTTAAAATCATTAACTGTTCACATGTTCAACAACGTTCGCGGCTGATTAAACTTAATAGTTTATTACTATAAGACAAACACTTCAGCCTACTCCATTATTAAACAAAATTACAGGTTGTTTCAACATGGTATGCTTTATAGGATTCTGTAGAATAATGAGATACCGATAAAGCGCGTATCTTGCGATACCATCGCGATACTCGCGAGTCACGGTGCGCACGAGTCGCGGACAACTTCATCATCGTACCACAGTTTAGATGTCAGTAGGTCCATTTGCAAACTTGGATGTAAAGTGCCGATTTATGAGCAATAACCCTTGGGGGAGGCCTTTGTCTAATGTGGACGTCATTTGACTGAAACGCACGAACCCGATAATGGGTTTTCCACTTATCAGCATTGACTCGCCCCATCAGTAGGGGATTGTGAACTTTACTTCCATATTTTGTTTCATAGGAGTGAAACTGATGTGATGATACGTAAACCCATGATGTATGATTGTTATATAGCATCTGAGAGAGTTTTGTACACTCAGCGTCAAACAGTTCGTGACACCCGTGATGTAATTTGAAACTAGAAGCGTTAAAGGTTTCCCAGTTAGTACTTTTTTATTAAAGGCAATGGAAAATTTTTTTATGCATGTATTATCATTAAAATAATTCAACTTAACTTAGTAAAATAATAAGTATCTACCTTGATAATAAACCTGAAGCTTTTCTGAAACTGTGAGGAAGAGTCTGCTTCGTTTACCTCTCTTGTGGCCCTTCGGATCTGTAAAAGGAAAGTTTACATCTCATTTTTGAGATACATGTTTAATGCATAGCAAGTTGCAACTTATGATGTATATTTATAAACGCTATATTGAGACGTAAGATGACAAAAAGAGATATGATAGGATACTTACGAATTGATTAATTGGTAATTGAAAATAAGCAATAAATTGTATCTCGTGAATAATACAGCAAAGCGTTCGAATTTACAAAAAAAACATTACTTGTTAATAACATCGCATTCACAATATTAGAATCTTACCATACTAAGATATATATCAACCTTGGCGACGCAAACAATATGTATAACCAATAAGCTAAGAATATAAAGCTGGCCAAGAGCGAGTCAGATATGTGGAAAGTTCCGTACTGTCGCTCTACACTGTAGTGAAATTTTAATTAGATTTTAGTTCTTAGTATCTTATTTTGATGCCTCCATGTCCTTATAAAATAATGTCTTTATTAGACGAAAGAACAAAAAAGTCTGACATACAGACTCTTTATCCTTTTTTGAAGTACAGAGTACCTACTAAAATACATTGAGCCATTAATTAGGTCAATAATATTCCTTTCACACAAAAAACTCAAACTTGAAAAGAACCTAAATGAAAATTAAGATAAAACTTAAAATTCATTCTCATTTTAATTTAATACCAGTATCCTCATTTCTAAGTTCGAGCAAGGCTATGTAAACTCAACTCCAAAAGTGTATAGGTATCATTAGTTGGAAATTTTTCTCGGAAAACGCGGGCTCACTTCAATTACGCTTAATGAGTTGACTTCTGCTCCTAATTAGCCGGTTGCTAATGAATCACAACGTTCACCTTGCACCCTCAATGTTCTACGGTTTCTTGTTTACTTTCCAAACTCGCTTACGATTACTTACCTTCCCGTTTTGACATGATTTGGTAACGGTAAGGCTAATTGTTGTTGGTAAGTGGGTTGTTACGGAGCCCTAATGTATGGATATCGCACAAGCAGCATTGCCCCCATTCACGGATTGCAACAGCCGGTAACCGAAAACGCTGACATCGCGCCTCGTGCCTCCATTGACGTCAATCACTGCATTGTGTTATTTTAATTAATATATTTTACATTCATTCTTGTACCTAGCATCGGTCGAGTCTCACTATTGTAATATTGTAACTCTGTAATAATTAAATTTATTAAATAAAATCATTTTTTTTACATCCTCCGTTGTGACCATATATTTTTGGCGCAGTCGGTAGGATAGTCAAAGAGTAGGCTTCTAACATCGATCCACCGTGACTATCCCGAATCTACCTGTGGTGCAACTGAGGAGAATCCAGACATCGATTCCGTAAAGAAAGTGATACCCCAGAAATGCTGTAAGTACTTTGAATCTTTCAATCCTTACTGTTCCTTATATTCCTAGTGTTTTACCTATCTGTCCTTGATTATTCCAAGGTCCTGATAACCCTTATTCCTAATTACTTATACATTTTTCTTATTTTATTTTTACTGTGCATATTTTTTTTTCTGTGTCTTATTTCGTGTGTGACGTTTTATTTTAACCGCCAAGATTTTTCATCCGAGAAGCTCGCGTGCATTAGTGCATAATAGTAGGCCATCCAGTAGGCTCGGTGCAATAGACGAGAATAGGAATTTAGAGGAAACTATGGCTCATGACGATATTGACACGATTTATAAGTCGCTTAGGCTCCTGCCCGAATTCGATGGTAACCCTCACATTTTAACACGGTTTATTAACTTGTGCGATAGTTTGGTAGTAGCTCATTTCAAGGTCGGGCCAGGGAATGATTTAAATAATTTAGCGCTCATAAACGGTATACTCAACAAGGTTACCGGTCCCGCGGCTAGATTAATAAACTCCGGTGGCATTCCCGATTCCTGGAGCGGGATACGTAGCGCTCTTATTAACAACTTCGCAGACCATCGCGATGAGACCGCTTTATACAGCGACCTTTCAATGCAAACTCAAGGTTCTAGCTCTCCTCAAGAGTTTTACGAACGTTGCCAAAATTTATATAGCACTATTATGACGTACATAACTCTTAACGAGTCCGTCCCTACCACAGTCGAGGCAAAACGCACTCTTTATAGTAAACTCACTCTTCAAGCCTATTTACGTGGCTTAAAAGATCCCTTGGGCTCTAGAATCCGTTGTATGAGACCACAAACTATGGAAAAGGCCCTTGAATATGTTCAAGAGGAACTTAACACACTTTACTTGCAACAACGTAATGAAGGCCCCAGTAGGAAAGAGTGGGTACAACCGTCACCATCTAACTCAGCCTTGCCTACTTATAACTTGCCCTTAAATAACTTTGCTCAGAAAATGCCAGTGTTCAATATGCCTGGCCACTCCAGACAATACAACCCTAATATTCCCGGTCCATCCAGGCAACATCTTATGCCACTTCAACCGACACAAGGGTGGAGGCCAAATAATATGCAACAGATGCAGCCCCCGCGTGGGCCTACCAGAACTCAACAGATGTTCAGAGCCCTTCCTCCCAACTACAACCCTCAAAGTAATGTCTTTAGACTGGCAAGACCTCAGCAGCAACCCGCGCATAACTTCGGCGTCCCACGCCCTATGAGCGGCGTAGCCCCCTTTACCCCTAAGCCGTTACCTCCAACTGGCCATGATTGGCGCAAATTCGGCAATCCACCGCCAAGCAACTATTTCAAGACTCGTGAAGTTAACTTCAACGACTTCACTTATGATTACGATCCTCATTACGATTGTGAGCCTCAGTATGACTACTATTACCCAGATTTCAATGCCTACGAGCAATACCCTGATTATTACTATGAGTATGAACAAGACCAGACTACAGAGTCTCCCGTGGTCGAGGAAACCGCACATAGCATTCCCTCAACTGATGAGGAAAATTTTCAGAAGGTCTCGAAGTCAGACAAACGAAAATAGAAGTAAATTTTCATATCCAAAGGCAGCTGGGCTACATACAAATTAAAGACCCTCCTTTAAAGCTCTTGTTAGATACAGGAGCCAATCAGTCCTTTATTAGCCCGCAGGCCGTCCAAAAATACTTTAACCACATTCCACTTAACTATGAACCTTTTCAAGTAACTAACGTTCACGCTACCAGTAAGAGCGACCACTCTATAACCTTACCTTGCTTTAATGAATTTAAAGAGGAAGGCGACATTACTTTGTTTGTGTATGATTTTCATAGCTATTTCGACGGTCTTATTGGCTTCGATTTACTTGACACTTGGGACTCTAATATTGACTTAAAAAATAAATTACTCATAACTCGCAACGCAGAAGTACCTATAGACATGTATGACTCACGCAACGTTAACTTGTATGAGGAAATTATACCGGCTAAAACATCAAAGTTAGTTCGATTGCCTATAAATAGCCGAGACGGAGATGTATTTGTGACAAGCCAAGTGATTTGCAACTGTTTGATTTCCGAATGTTTAACTAAAGTAAAAGATAACCGCGGTTGGGTAGAGATCACGAACACTACACCAAATGACATCATCTTCTCAATGGACCGCCCGGTTTCAGCTGAATTACATAACATTAACTGTGAAAATACCGAGATTTTATCAGATCGAGCAAAAGAAGTTTTATCACGACTACGTACAGATCACTTGAATATTGAAGAGCTGACTAACTTACAAAACGTATGTGCTAACTACGCGGACGTGTTTTACCTTGAGGGAGAACCTTTGACGTTTACCAACAAGATAAAACATAAGATAAGAACCACTGATGAAATCCCGGTACACACTAAAACCTATAGGTAGTCGTCCCCAAAAAGGCAGATGCCTCAGGCAAGGTTAAATGGCGTCTTGTCGTGGACTTTAGAAAAGTAAACGAGAAAACGATTGACGATAAGTACCCGATCCCTAATATCACAGATGTTTTAGATAAACTCGGTAAATGTCAATACTTTACAACGTTAGACTTAGCGAGCGGATTCTATCAAGTCGAGATGGACCCTGTAGACATTCCCAAAACTGCATTCAATGTCGAGAACGGACATTATGAATTTTTGAGAATGCCGATGGGACTTAAGAATTCTCCATCAACCTTCCAAAGAGTGATGGATAATGTCTTAAAAGGTCTCCAGAATGAAATCTGCCTCGTTTACTTGGACGATATCATCGTGTTTAGCACGTCCCTCCAGGAACACATAATTAACCTGGAAAAGGTGTTTAAAAAACTACGGGAATCGAATTTTAAGATCCAGATGGATAAGTCTGAGTTCTTAAAATTAGAGACCGAGTTTTTAGGACATGTTATCTGTAAGGACGGTGTTAAACCCAATCCTAATAAAATCACAGCTATTCAAAATTACCCGATACCTAAAACCCCGACAGAGATCAAACGTTTTCTCGGCTTACTCGGTTACTACCGAAAGTTCATCCCAAACTTCGCGAAGCTAACAAAACCTCTCACGCAGTGTCTTAAAAAAGGCTCTAAAATAGTACTCGATCAAAATTACACCGCTTGTTTCGAACACTGTAAGACGTTATTATTAAATGATCCGATTCTGCAATACCCAGATTTCTCTCGTGAGTTTCTGTTAACAACTGATGCCTCCAACGTCGCGATAGGCGCAGTATTATCACAAGGGTCCATAGGCTCCGATAAACCTATCGCATACGCATCTCGGACATTAAACTCTAGCGAATTAAACTATAGTACCATCGAGAAAGAGTTACTCGCCATTGTATGGGCCACCAAATATTTTAGGCCATACCTTTTCGGCAGAAAATTCCAAATTATTACAGATCATAAACCGTTACAGTGGATGATGAGTCTAAAGGAGCCCAATTCTCGCCTCACGAGATGGCGACTTAAACTTAGCGAGTACGATTTCTCTGTAACTTACAAGCAGGGTAAATGTAATACAAACGCGGACGCTCTATCGCGTATTGAGTTAAATAACGACGAGATCAGTTCCATCTTAGTTAACCCGTCGGAGAAAGATCTCGATGATTCTAGAACCGTCACAGCTCCAGAGGATGCTGATGAGTCTAGGACCATCACAGTTCACACAGACGTAGAACATCCAATACTCGAGGTTCCTATCACGGATGATCCATTGAACAGATTTACCAAGCAAATTATTCTAAACGTTGTAGGTGATATAAAGGGCCGCACTGTAGTAACAAAACCCTTCGATACGCACACGCGAATCAGCATCCAACTGTCAGAGTCCAATCTCGAGGAAGATGTCATTAACGCTATCAAAGAATATGTTCATCCTAAGATTAAAACCGGCCTTCTCATAAATCCTCCCTTGGCTATGTACCAAATAGTCCCAATTATACAGAAAACATTTAAAAATTCGGCTATGAATCTTACCATTGCTAAAAATGAACTAGAAAACGTTAGGGAATACTTGAGACAGCAAGATATTATCAATAAATATCACGATGGTAAGACAAATCATCGCGGCATCAACGAGTGTTTCTTAGCGTTATCTCACAAGTACTATTGGCCCAAGATGCGAGAGCACATAACTAAATTTATCAACGAGTGCACAGTCTGCGGTCAAGCGAAATACGACCGTCATCCTATAAAACAACAGTTTAAATTAGTTCCACCGGCTAGTAAGCCATTTCAATTGCTACATGTGGACTTACTCACTATACAAAGCGAAAAGTTTCTTACTATAGTAGATTCTTTTTCTAAGTACTCCCAAGCTTACTATCTCCGAGATGGCACCGCTTTGAGTGTAGTTCAAGCCTTATTAAAATATTTTACTCATCATGGTATCCCTATCACTTTGGTTTCTGACAATGGCCCCGAATTTAGTAATCAGTTATTTTCAGAACTTATGAGACTGCATAAGATACAGCATCATAAGGTTGCCCCTCACACTCCCAACGAAAACGGAATCGTTGAGAGATTTCATTCAACCATCTTAGAGCATCTGCGTATCTTAAAAATCGATAGAAAAACTGAGTCTGTAATAAACCTGATCCCTTATGCCCTTCTGGCTTATAACAGTACCATACACAGCTTCACTAAGTGTAAACCCATAGACATTATAACAGGTCATTTCGACCCACGAGATCCATTTGATATAGATCTCTCATCACATTTATTGCAACAATACGTAATTGATCATAGAGCTAAGATGAGCGAAGCCTATAGAATGATTCAAGAATCTTGCACTAGCCTTCGTAAGGAAATAACTGACAATAGAAACAGGAATAGAGAGCCTGAAGTCGATTACAGTCCCGAACAGCCTGTCTTTATTAAAAATCCTTTTGCATCCCGTCAGAAACTTGCCCCACGTTATACCAAGGACATAGTTATGGCCGACCTCCCAATTCATATTTATACCCGTAGGAAGCGCGGTCCAGTCGCTAAGTCCCGCCTCAAAAGAGTACCTAAAAGTGCCCAATTGTTACAGGACTCTCCTAGTACTTCATCTTCTCCTGCATCAGGCCCTAACACAGGAGATAAAACTTGAAAGCCTTGACGATGGACCCGGCATCTTACCGTTCCGATTAGGCAGTACTAACATTATCTCTAGTTACCATACGTTTTTACAAACAATTAATCTTAAAGAGTTACAAACTAAAATCGACTCTATTTCTATGCAACTTAGTACTATTAGCAACGCCACTCTTGTGGCGGAGTTTTGGGCTGACACTGTGTAGGTTTGTTGTCGACACGAAAAGAAGAAGAAGAAGTACTATTAGCCCTGAACTTAATAATAAGACGTCTGCTTTATTTGAACCTCATCTTAACTATCTTAAAATTAAACTTACAACGTTAACTGAGCAGCTACAAACCTTTGAGACAACTCGCTCGAAAAGAGGCCTCATAGATGGTCTCGGTTCAGTCGTAAAAAGTATCACTGGTAACCTTGATTATACCGACGCACTTCACTATGATAAAGTTATAAAATCTCTGCAACATAAAGAAAACGAGATAATAACGGAATTGAATAGTCAAGTTAGTTTAACTAAAGAATGGTCGTCTCAATACACTCAAATTATCGAGAATATTGCAAATAACCAAATTATAATGCAAAACATACTAGAAAAAATTAAACTAAGCATAGCTACCAATGATAACGACCTAGTTAAATACGCCCATTTAGCACAAGTATTACTCATCTTAAGTGATAATGTAGATTCAGTAACTGTAGAGATAAATAAATTGCACAACATTTTAGCCTTTATTAGAACATCTACTATTCATCATTCAATCTTGAGTTCAACAGCAATTACAGATATGATAAATAAATTACATAATTTGTACGACAAGGAAAGCATAATTAATTTAGATATCAGAGAGTACTACGATATAATCAAATTAGGATCTTACTACTCAGGAAATAGTATTATAATAGTATTTAAGTTTCCTATCATTTTATCTCAAGTATACGATTTATATAGACTATCTATTGTACCTAATAAAAACCATGAGATCCTTACCTCATCATCTCCTCTCCTTGCCATCCATCTGAAAGATTTCAAATACATAGAGGCTGAATGCCCGAAGACAAGTAAAGGGTATCTGTGTAAGGAGATGCGGAATCTGCAGAGCAAGATAGTACCAGACTGCATACATCAACTTATCACCACGCAAGTAAGAACGTCTAGCTGCAAACCAGTCACAGTATCATTGGAGAACCCAGCCTTCGAGGAGCTCGACGAGAAACATTACACAGTCAACTTCCCACATCCCACGAGAGTACATCTTTCATGCAGCCAAGATCTACACCAAACACTAGAAGGTAGTTATCTCATCATAGTCCCACATAATTGCTATGTAGAGACAGAACAATTTCGGATGTACAACGCTAAAGATCGCTTACGAGGCCAAGCTGTGAAGATCATGGACCTGCCGAGAGAAAATCAACCTCAAACATCGTCACTACCAACTATCAAGCTGAACTCCATCAATCTGGACCACTTGCATGCCGCAAACGCCAAGATCTCGCTACAATCACCAATATCAACGTTACGAGAGCAAGATTACAGCATCTATCACACCACGATCCCAATGTACTTAGTCCTATTAAGTGCATGCGCACTGATTGCTGTAGTAACGTATCGCCGATTCTACCTGAAGCGGATGAAGATCAAATCTCAAGACTCTCAAGAGATGTCTCATGAACTGCAAGGCACCTATGCCATTCCTAGCAGATCAAGGACCGAGATGAAACAGCTTCCAGCTCAATTTACGACAGCAGTCTTCAATAATCGCTGTTCTACGGGTGGAGGTGTTACGGAGCCCTAATGTATGGATATCGCACAAGCAGCATTGCCCCCATTCACGGATTGCAACAGCCGGTAACCGAAAACGCTGACATCGCGCCTCGTGCCTCCATTGACGTCAATCACTGCATTGTGTTATTTTAATTAATATATTTTACATTCATTCTTGTACCTAGCATCGGTCGAGTCTCACTATTGTAATATTGTAACTCTGTAATAATTAAATTTATTAAATAAAATCATTTTTTTTACATCCTCCGTTGTGACCATATATTTTTGGGTTAATAATACATTATTGGTAATTAACGACTCTGAGTAGAAAAATAATGACTTTTTTCTTCGAATTTATTGGTAAAATTTTCTTTATTATATCGATGCTAATGAAACAAGATTATAGAGCTGAGACGAATACTTATAGTTTAATTTTTTTTATTGTTATTCGTCAATTTTGATATTTGAACCACAGTTAAATTAGGTCTGTCTAATACGATTTCACGCTTTTGGATCTTGGAGAAGGAAAGAGCTAGGTCATTCGTCGCAAAAAAGTTAAAAATAAAGAAGCGAGATATGAAAAGTTTTTATAGGAAAACCATGATTCCTCAACTTCGCGGGACGCTTTAGAATGACTGCAATAGACATGCATCCTCGCGGGTGAAATTGCGACAACAGTTACCTACTGCCAACATTTAGATTTTTTTGTGTGGGAATCGAAACCACGACCTTCCATCCATCTGCTTCGCGACTGTTCTTACCACTGAGCTGTCAATAGATTTGTTTTTATTTATACACTTTTAATGACCGAGATCACGTTTTACCCATTTTAAATTATAGAAAGTTTCTGCCAATGTTCACTTCACAACAAGCATTGCTATTACTGAGGTAACTATAACTAGATTGGTAATCTACTCGTAAGATTTTAATCTCCTAAAGAACTCGCACTAATGCCTCAATTCTCCAATTTGATGGATAGTCCGTGCACACCGAACCTTATGTCAGCACAGCATTGGCTTCCAATTAAAGCATTACTTATCTACAGCCGCTCATTATGGTAAGTAATGGCGCCGTAAGTGGTGTAAGCAGGGATTCATTATTTACTGTCACAGATTGGAGCCTGCCTCGCCCATCAAACGACACACCACTTGTCAACGTCATTCAAAGCATTGTCAACCTTAAGCTTGTGAACGAAGGATGGATTCGGAATGGAATGGAACTGTCCGACAATAGCACGCTTGAACCGTTAGCTTTCGTGTAAAGAGGTGGTTATGAAAAATATTTGGTTTATTAACTCAAGCTTCGCTGTCGCTGTTTCGTTAAATCTTAGTTTTGCTCTACATTTTTGTTGGCTTGTCTTAGTACATTTAATATTTTATAGGGAAAAATGATATAAATATTATTACCATAAATATGTAAATATTGGATAAAAATATCCAACCTCTGCTTGTTGAACATAAAATTAGATGCCATTATCTAGTAAGTAGATGGATAACACTGCGGAACAAAAAAAATAAAAAAATCTGCGGCATCTATTTTGTTAATGGATTTTGTAAATACTTGTATTAGACATAAATGGTGTGCATTTACTTTCTTTGGATTGACTCTGGTTCTTGAGATAAACGAGACACAAGAAATCAATGAAAAAAATTAAACGACCCTCCCTAAACTTATATTAATTTGATTATACCCACTAAGTTTTATTTTCTACTCATGTATTAGTGTAGTTGTAGTTACAACAATTTAGTAATCAGCTACTAGACCTTGAAATTAACAGTTTGTGTCTTTTAAATCAATTTTTAAAGAGCTTTTTTGTCTCAAAAATATGTGTTCATTATGAAAACCTTGCGTTTACAATCCCAACAGTTTTTGTTAATATTTGGCTTCTAAACTTACAAAAGCAAAGAAATAAGATCACGAAGGTAGTGATAAAAACCTACCAAGCATACTGTCTTATAAAACTTCCATAAAATAATAAATATTGGGGGTCCAATATCGTCTGCAAGACTCGTGAAGACTCTTTGCCATACTGGAGTCAAGCTGGACGTAAAGGACTTCAATTTGGAAAGCCAAAGATATGAACTGAGCTTTCTAATCACTAAAATGATCAAAAGTCAGCCAAATTAAAGTCCTTTATGTCCTGAAACGTCCGTTTGAATACGGAAAAAATAAATTCGATTGACCGCAAATCCGTACTCTAATTAAGACACTGTATTTGTAAACCACATAACACAAATTGAATCTGAAGCATGGCTAAGCTTTTGTTTTAGTAATCAAACAATATTTGGGGAGTCATAGAGCACCAGGCTTTTCAGAATAGGTTGTTTGAAAAATTTAACACATAAGGATCTAATTTGTGTATTAATATTTTTTTAACAATAGCTATTTGGACACGTTCTCCCATAATCTGGGTGATTACAGTGAGGAATAAGCAGAACGGTTCTACCAGAACATCTGGATAGTGGAAGAATGACATCCACGGTCAATGGGACCGCCAGATGATGGCTGATTACTGTTGCCATAATTATGGAATTTTCCTGACCAAAACCATAACATAAAAGCTTACAGAAAAAGCTTTTTGTAGTTTTTTTTTCTATTATTTGATGAAAAGCAAATATATTTTTAATTTTTATATCGTTCTTAAATAGGATCTTAGTGTAAATATTTTTTTTATGCAGATTGGTATTTTTATTTTGGTTTTTTTTTCATATAAACAGTTAATAGTATTTATCTCAAAATCTAGAGACAATTTGACAAATCTAATATTTTTCTAGTATTCAGCACACTAGTCGCATACAGAATTGACTCTAAACTACCATGCCGCAAAATGACTGTTCCCCAGTGTAATTATCCATTAATGGGCACTTAATAATTCATCAAGATTATTCTCTAGGCAAGATCTTGAAATATCGAATAGTAAAGATAACATTAAGAAACCAGAACGAATTGGATTTCCTGTACTTTTGTACAGTAAAATTCTCAAGGATTTAATGTGATAAGGGTTACACGTGTAGAATTGCGATTTGTCGGTGAACCATGCCATAAAATATCGATGACAAAATTGATAAAGCCTAAATCGTTCTGAGTTACGGCACGAAGCAAAATATTGGACCGAACAGGAATCTAAGTGCAACAGGGTAAAGGTATAGCGGCTATAGAGCAAGATTGCATACCTGTGACAGCACCGCGAGGGTTGGGGGTTGACGCGCTATCGATAAAAATTGTTCCATGCCAATATCGCTAAAGTGTAACAAGGAATTGCACTATGAAAATATGTTAATATCTTTTTGCATGATAGTAGATGAAAAATGAAATTCTTTAAGGGGTAACTAGATTAGATTATCTACTATTTTTAGCCATGTAAACATTAGAATTTCTATAAAGCAATTAAATATTTCTACGTTGATTTATCGTCCAATTCAGCCTGTCATCATTGTACACGTGGTTTACATTAAACTAAAGCTGCCAATCCAACATAGACAAAATCTATCCATTGTTACAAACATGAAGTCGTCTACGATTGAATGCTACTGTGGTTGTATTGTGGTTTTTGACAACTTTTCAAGAGGCTACATGTAACACTTTAGTAACTGTAAATCTATACTTATAATAAATCTGTAGAGAGGTCAATTCTGTACATGAAATATATTTTCAAAATAACTATCAGGGGGTGATTAGTGATCGATACTGATGCCAAAAATGCAATCAGTAAAATTTTTGTCTGTCTGTCTGTCTGTCTGTCTGTCTGTCTGTCTGTATGTTCCTTATAGAAACAAAAACTACTCGACGGATTTTAACGAAACTTGGTACAATTATTCTTCATACTCCTGGGCAGGTTATAGGATACTTAGGAATTCCCACGGGAACGGGCATTAGCGGGAAAATCCTTTTGTATGAAAAATCTAAACCGCTTAAGTTAGACGCTTGAAATTTGGCAATCAGGTACCTTAGTAAACTTAAAGCTTAGTTATAACAGGATATTGCAAAATTCCCACAGGAACAGGAATTACCGGGAAAATCCTTTTGTATGAAAAATCTAAAACGCTTAAGTTAGACGCTTGAAATTTGGCATGCAGGTCCCTTAGTAAACTTAAAGCTTAGTTACAACAGGATATTGCGAAATTCCAACGGGAACGGGAGTTAGCGGGAAAAAACATTTGTATGAAAAAATCTAAACCGCGTAAGATAGATGAAGGGGGTAAAACGGGATCCACGCGTACGAAGTCGCGGGCGGCCGCTAGTTGAATACTAAAGGCTGTTAACTCATGTGAAATATAATTTGACTTGATCGAATCACCATTAAACAGGTTGAAGATGCTAAACAGCGTTCAAATTCGGAACTGTTCAAAATCAATTTAGCGTGGCGTTTGCCTACTTATCGACCATTGTTGAACTGAGACACTCGCTTTGTGACGTTTCCCATCCCTACGGGCGCCCGGCGGGGGGTGTTCGATGATTGATGGCAGGCCGGCTGCACGGCGTGTGGGAGGGAGTAGGCAAGATCGCTGGCCGTCGGACCTCTCGCTCGCTCGCCCAGCAGGCCGGCTTCGTAATTGAATGGCAATTACCTGGGCTGTAAATATGACACAAGCGCGTAATTGTAGGAGTGGTACGCGTGAGCCCGAGACCGCACTGTGAATGCGCCCTTCGAGATGAAATATTGAAATCACGTGCGCTGAATCTCCGTGTATTGTCTCACTGATTCGATTGCTTGTAACGTGACATCTTTTTGGAAGTCTACTAGTCCCATTTATATGCAAGTTGTGAGCTATTAAAAAGCTCTGTAAGGGCTATGAATTAGGTATATTATAACTAACTACACATATGATAAGTAATAAAGTATTGAGTATTATATCTGTAAAATACATTATTGTACCTTGCCGTTATATTACAATGTTAAGCATTTAAAACAAAATTCAAGATTAAATAGTAAATTATAAAAATATTTTTTTTTTACCGTAGTTGCGTAGTAGATACACGTATAATGTGTGAAGTGAAGTTCAATGTCACTCTTTTTATGAGACAAAAACAAAGCGTTAGGTAGAGTGATGGCCATGGGTTCTGTATCTTTTTTTTTGTTATTACACATTGATATGAGTGTCCTGGAGCTTTTCCACAGATCGCTACGACCCAATTTTATGTAATCTACTACGACACTTTCACGTTACACAGCAGGACAAAATGACGCTACAAAGAGCTAAAGTATCGAAACCGACCTCTAATATAGTCTTTGAAAGCTTTTATAGATCTCAATCACAGCAATGTTACTGCTTTGTTTTGTTGTAGAGAGCCATCACTATACTTCAAACAAAATGTGTCTAACAAAAGGTGTACACTTTGGATGGACATCACTAGTAAAATCTAAGTCTTATGAAATACAATTTTGAGTAGAATAAAAAAAAATATCATGTTGCTTATCACATAAACTGTTAACAACCTGTCAGTATCAACGCCAGTACATTTTTACTAACTACCGTTTTCGTTTCACTCTTTGCTTGTTGACCCCTAATTCCAAGACGACGCTGAGTCTGGTTCACAGTGACCCGGTAGTCTGTCACGGCAGACAGGTGTCACACGACACTACGCTTGAAATGTTAATGTGACCTCTGGAAGTTATTACTAACCTCAGCACTATTGTTCTTTCTAGAAACGTACAGTATTAAATGTCTCTACATTTGTGTGGTTATTTTTAGTTTTACATGGGTACTGGTACTACTGCCATGTTACATACAGTCAGCGTCAAATAGTTCGTGTCACCCAAAGTGGCCAAAAAGTTGACAGCACAACCTTTATAATAATAAATGCGAAAGTTTCGATGTCTGGATGTTTGTTACTCTTTCACGCAAAAACTGCTAAACGGATTTTGATTAAACTTTACAGTATTATTGTTTAGAACCCAGAATAACGGGTAACATATAGGCTATAATTTATGACGATATGTGACAAACGAAATTTCACGCGGGTGAAGCCGTGGGCATAAGCTAGTTGAAAATAAAAACATGTTGCGAACTTATTGGCTACTTTGGGTATCACGAACTAACTAATGGACGCTGACTCTACGAGTATTTTAAAATTTCTGTAGTAAAATTGACATAATACTATCCTAAATTACTACTTTATCCCAAAAAAATCCTAGCGAAGTGAATCGAAAAGGTCTCATTGATAAACCAAAATTGACGCAAGCGCAGCCGGACGCCACTCGCTCTCTACTATAATTATGTATGTTAATACGTCTCTACAACATGCGATTACGAAAAAAACATCGTTAGAAAACTACGCTAATCCCAAGCGACACACTTCGGCTCTTTTTTTCTCAGAAATATACGCATTCCCAAAAGGAAGCGTTTTAGTCGGTGCCGCGGGCGAAGCACAAACTTCAATAGAAATACAGCACGGGAACTCAATATTACATGAATATTTAAAGCACCCTAACATTTCCTTCAACTATCTCATGGCCGATGAGTAACAACATAATTACAATGGCCGGCATAGAAGAAATTTGTTAATTCTAAATTAACAGCTAAGGCGGAACTGTTAATAGGTGCCTATTAGTTTTATGGCCCGTGGCACTCGGGGGGAGTGTTTATATTTTTGCTGTTAATTAAGTTTTGTATTTGCATATAAATAGTGGCAGGCCGGTCCGTTGCACCCGACACCTGTCCTTTCACCGACTGACCTGGAGGCACCAAATGTTCAGCAATAAATATAAATGGCGGTTGTTCAAATATAACCTGCTGTTGAAAAGGGGAGCGAATATAAAATATGTCACCCCTTTTGGATAAGTGATTTGAATTCTGCAGATATTACAAATATCCTGGTCAGCATCATGTCTCAATGTCATGACTTCAAAAAAAGTTTTATCACTTTATTAAGGCAATTAAGCATTGCATTCTGCAGTGAATTTAAGATGTGACGAATCTAAGTAGAATTAGTACCTCAGATCATAGAAGAGAAATTAGTACCTATACATATTTGAATGAGCGATTGCGTACAGCATCCGAATCCAATTCGTGAAACCTTATAAATTCCATCAACCTCGGATTGGGATCGGATGCAGTGCGTAATCGCTCTTATGAAAGCCTATGCGGATGTCCACTGTTCATTATGGATCTTTATTAACTTATTCCTACCTTACCAAGTCATTTGTAGCGGGTTTTAAAAACTATTCATGGCAAGGAACCGCGTAAATTAATAGGTACCTGTACAATGTTTCCTTTAACTATTTTTTTTATTAAAAATGTGTTAAACATTCCTTTAATTGAATCGCTCGATGTTTATTACGAAATTTGAATAATTTTGTATCATTTTCGTAACAAAAAATACTAGGTGGTAGTCTGGCAGGACACAGTTCCGTCGCCTCAGGCGCCCTCTACACCTGCCTCATCGACATGCGAGTTTTTTAATGTACTGACAAGTTTAGAAAAAATAGGAAGCAAGTAAACGTAGCATTGATAAATTAGCACGTTGGCCCGGTGCCACAATTTATTATCTGTGTACACTGCGCAGGAGTGTGCTATGTACAGACGACGGTACATCAAGGTAAGCACTGTAGCTTCTATGTAGTTGTAATAAGGATGATATTGCAACCAAAATGTGTAGTCTGATGTGCGTTCATGTATTCATGTTTGTAACTAAGTACTCGTCAGCTTTAGGTAAGTTTTCATTATCTTTTCTTGTTAGCTGTAAGTGCGACTACGTGGGTGGAAAAGATTTCCAGTGAACCAAGACCTTTAATATAAATGGGACTCCGTATGGTAGAAGACTCAAGCTATAGACTATAGAGAATTGAAATTACTAATAGAACTTTTTAGTTTTAACCAAAAATGGTATGCATACATTTTCAAAAAATACTTCATCATCATCATTTCAGCCACATGACGTCTGGCTGCTGATGCTGAACTTAAGCCTCCCCCAAGGATTTCCCCATCGCCTGGTCGGTAGCGGCATGCATCCAGCGCCTTCCTGCTACCTTTATGAGGTCGTCGGTCTACCTTGTGGGTGGAACAAATACTTAGCTTTCCCTAAATGACTTCCTTTTTCTAGTCAATGGATTGCAGAATCACACTTCGTTATTAGAATCACGAACTAAAAGCATGAGTTATTAAGACTAAAATTGGTACAGCCAGGTAATTAAATTCAGAGCAGTGGGATCTCCTAGAAAAACAATTATAAGTTTATCTTCTGACCCAAACCTGACAGACCTACAGAAATAAGTACTTCATGAGTTGCCAATGCCAGCCACCGTTCATTAAATCAAAATGATTTTATCATCATTAAGGCACCCATGTTCCTTTTGGCTAATTTCAATCTACACAACTTGTCTTTCAAATTTGTGCATAGAGCGAGTACACGACAAAACGCCAAGAGTCAGATTTTAATTGGCATGGTGTCGAGATCAGGAGGGGGGTGAGGTGAGCCTCAGTTTTTCTCTCACCCTCCAGCAACAGGTGGTCTGGCAAATGTCGAAATTCGTCAAAATCTTTCAAAACTTGTATTAATTTACCTTGTCAATGAAGTGGGAATTTTCATGAAGAAAATTTGTAGAGTCAAAAAAAAATTGGGTTAGCAGCAAGTGCTGGTACAAACAATCAATATCAGTCTTATTTTATGATTGCTGTTACATGCACTGACTGCTTATTGGAAGCTGATTAATCCTCATTAAGGTTTCTAAATACTAGTTCAATTGGGGGCAACAGTATAACGTAGTATCGTATTGTATAGGATTTCCGTTTAATTACCTCTTCCATTACAGCCCATTCAAACAATGACGCATTGGCAGCGTTAATCAAAGCCACTTTAATATCAATCGTTCATTAAACGGAGACCTCTGCACAATCGTTCATTTAGAGCGTTCTCACGGCTCATTAAAGTCTTTTTCGTTCGGCGACCGCGTCTACCGTTTCCCCGAGCACAATGAGCGAGTGATTCGGCGGCAAATAACGAGGGCATTTTGTCGGCCGCCTCTCACGTCGGACGCCTTCCGACGCTCAATGAAAGTTTACCTGCAGCCGTAACGAGCGATTTGTCCCCTGGCCCCGCGCCCCGGCCGGGCCCAAATCAAAGCCCATTCACATCTGCATGCCGTCACAATGCCGGCAATTAGGCTCCTGCCCTACAATCGAACGTAATGCGCGATGCGGCGATGGCCCGCGCCTTGAGCTCGTCATCGAGATTTGCAACTTGTTTTTGGGTTACTACCTGGGATGTTTGCCAAAGTAATGGAAACAAGGATTAAATATATCTGTCTGACCAACAAGTGCAGGAACTGATCTGTAAGAATAGTTTTATTGCCATTCTTGTATCATCATTTGATGATCTCTAAGCAGCTCTAATTAACTAAATTTTTACTTTATAATTTTTTTTTAAATGTGTATAATTAATTGCATATTATATGCTGGCTACTTTCTCTCAGCATCTAATTGCATTCCCAATGTGTAGGCATCAATTTGCCAAATGGAATCAATTTTTCATTAGAAATGGCCTATCGATTGGTCCAACGATGCACATGGCTGGCGTATACAACTTAATTTGATTTTCGGAAATTCTTAATGATCCATTCTCCATAATATTATCCATTTAAGAAAACGGATGCATAAAATATGCTTTATTAGATCTGCTTTGCACTTATTTTTCTTGTTTTAATAACTACTCTAAGCCTTTAGAACTTATTTTATAAGAATTTTATAAGAATCATTAAGTGCCTTCTTATCTACCTAAGAGTTAGTACCGAGATAGTTTTCTTATATTTTATCCTTTATTGCACTTTCAGTGGTAATTTTAACTTAGTAAATTAAGTATAACTATCTACTAAAACTCAAGAACCTACTAAAAACAAACTTCTGTTTCAGTCTGAATTATCGTGATAAAAAGCTGTTATTATTATTACCTCTAAGAGAGCAGAGAATGAACTTTTTATTAATTTATTTTAAATATTAAAATTAGTGCTTATAAAAATGAAATGAAGTAAACCAACTAATAAAGTTGCTTTTAAAACTTTTTTTAAATTTAGGCACATTGATCATGATTATAATGTGTATTATTATGACCTTCAACATGCCCCTTTGGCTTCTCAGTTATGGGGACTTCGCGTCGGGGTCAACCGTGCCATACGTCTATCATCCTTGAGGCAAATAATAGCTAGGGGTTGACACAAGTCAAGGGAAATTAAGCAATCTTCTGTCAACTTGTTATAAAAAGTATAATATAAACTTTTAGTTTACTTATTCATACCGCTCGCAATAAGATGTGAAGATATTCAGAAGATAAGTCATTTACCTAATATTTTCTTCTTGTCTGCAGTTATGAATCATAAGTTACCTACTTACTGGGAAGAGTGAAAAAAAGACTGAAAGAAAGACTATCTCTTGTTTTCTTTTTGGAATTGACTAAAAGTGACAAACATTAACTATGAAAACTGTGTAATACTGTTTTCAAAATGTTATAAAATAAGAGATAAAATAAAAAAAAATAGGTAATCTTTGGTCATTTTACACTGCGCCTCTAGTCCCAAACTAAGCAAAGCTTGTACTATGGGTACTAGACAAAGGTACTAGATATTTTGTTATTACTTCATGATATTGAATTTCAGACTCTTTGATATTCTCCTCAGATACTCTTTGGTACGCAATAGGGCCTATTCAAGACACCGAGGCATTTAGTTTTGATTTATTGGGACAGTTGTGAATGCGTCTGTCGTCGCCTCCCGAGGTCTGGGTCAAGTAATTCGAGCTGACTGTACAATGGCGAGAGGATCGGGAGAACCGGTAAAACCGGTCCGGTTTAACCGGATCGCAATAACCAAATTTTTGACTAATTGAAGATGGATGTTATGTATTTCGCTTGCGTTCATTGACTCAATATTTATTGTTCGCGTTTTTCTGATTTCTTTGAATTTGCTGCTTAGTTACTTAAACTTTAACGTTATGAGAATGTTATAATTTTATCCTATCTGTGTTAAAATAGACCTACTTCATAGTACAGACCTGTGTTGCAGATATTACTTTAAAATTAATGACTCTATGATGGTCACAGAAATACTTCAAACTGTTGACTTTATCGTTTTGCATTAAACTTTTTCTCGTTATGCAGCAAGGCCAGCAAGCCACTTGTACATTAAAATAGTTATTTATGACAAACTCACTCGAAGTTATGGACATTTAAAGTGTATTTTTTGAATCCATTTAAATATGTTTACCTATCCATTACTTAATTACAAGCTCTATTTATTTTAGTGCTACGTAATGAGTTTGATTGTTAACAAACAATATTTATTTATTTATAAAACGCAATTAGCACTAGGTTAAATAATAATCATTACAATGTCATTAACCAAAGTAAAGGTCCGGGTCAAATAAACGGTGCAGCTCTCGACAGCTGTATAAGGCAGAGTTTTCGTCAGCTGTCGAAACTGGCAGAACTTTATTGGGCAATTGTGACGTGTTGACGAATTGACGCCGATCGTAATGATACTACGGGTTTTTGTGCAATTTGATTTTGTTAAGGCATTGAGCTGAGCTGAAGTATTGAAACTATGTGCAAAATACGAAATTAAACTTATTTATTTATTAAGAGTTTCATAAATAAACATGACGTAGCCAAGAAAACAACATGATAGGTACGTAACTTTTCGTACGTTTTGTAGAGCTTATAAAATATTTATTTTAAATAATGACTTAATATTATTTTGTTCCCAATAATTTTAATTCCTTTGTTTGACGTTTTAATGGCTTGACGTCATAATTTACAAGATTGCCCGTGTAAACAATATTTATTATCTCAATCCGGAAATTAGGTCAAATAATGCCTAATCAAACGTAAACTTATTTGTCAAATGGATATTGCATCCATAAATATAATTTACGTAACGTTATCTAAAATACCGTCGACCGATGTCAATTAAAATATGAAAAATGTCGGTGCGGCCGAAAGTTACGCGTGTACTTTCAGGACATTTGGCACTAGTCCCATATGAGCGCCGATTTGGAAAATACCACGGTACATTTCTGAGTTGATACCTAGTGGGTTTTGTTAATGGAATTTTATAGATATTTTTATTCAATAAAATGGGGAGCAATGAAAACTTATGAGATCAGTAGAATCGCTTTAAATATGAGGTCTTTAGACGTACCTATGTGAAATTAATATTTCATTTGTATTACGAGACTAAGACTTTTTACGGTCATTAATATCCCTCTACCAATCAACGTAATCTTAACTAAATGCATACATCTTAAAATACTAAATGCATATTCAAGATTAAGTATTTAAATAACAGTATTTATACCACTTCAATCTCCTTCCAGTATCAATACAAAAACTCTACATTTTATATAAGACAAAACCTCACTGAACTCAGCGAAATTCGCAATAGCTTTTAGCACTTTCCCTACCCTCGCTGGCAAACATCACCGTCTTCGACATTTAGTGCCCTCATATTGTATATTATAATAAACGTCTGTCGTACTTTACAGCCGCTACACACTCCACTGTATGTTAATACGTGTTTGAAGTAAAAACCGTTTTAGCATTTACAATGCGTATTGTTATGTAAGTGGATGAAAATGTTGGAAATGTTACCAACATGCTATTATTATGTACCTACACTTACTTTTTCTAAAATTTATGATAAGTAGTTTTCTTTCTCATGAGACTACTCGAGCGGTCGTAAAGATTCGGAATGGATTCATAAACACTGGATTGTTATACAATTCACATAATAATTATGTCTCATTTTAACGTAATGCAAATTGATACTTAAGATGAGTTGTTGAGTAGGCAAGCCATAATATTCTATGGTGTATTTTTCCTTTTGTTCAGTAATGGTGCATCTGTTGAACATTAAATCTTAGCAGACTTTCAAAATCGAAGATTAGCAAACTAAAAGCTTATCAAAAGCTTTTAACGGTAAAGTTTTGCGGAGCCCAATCAAAATTGTTTATATCTACATATACATGTTTGGGAATGTTTACGATAAATAATAAATACCATAAAGACACATAGCAAAATAAGAGTAAATACATAACAGTCAGACACCATGATTCTTGCTTGGCTTTTGCAATTGAACTTTCAAAGCTCTACACTAAAATAAAACATACCTTACCACTTACAACTCACCTCAAGCTGCAACTCACTCCGTACTTCGACAATGATTGCAATTATTAAACAGTCGACAATCGCGCAAATGGCGTGTGGGAGCGGGCAGCGGTGCGTCTGGCGCGTCATTAAGGAGCATTCACGGCGTGCGACAATATTCTTCATTTGCGTGGCGTCATTTGCTGCATTGTCGCCTGCGCCGGTGCAGTGTGCCAGCGCCTTAATTGTTACCCTTGTTTCGACGGTCAGCGAAGATACGAGCATCCTAGTGAGTAGGTGCACGGTAAATCATAATCAAGGCTCTCGTTTCGCAATGGTAAAGTCTGTTCGATAAATATTTGGCTTGGAGCTTTTACGAATTAAACAAAACAAAAAGACGGTAAAAGTTCTATAATTGACAATGATTACAATAATGATTAAATAGTCAACAAGCGTGTGGGGAGCTATCGGGCAGAGCGGTGCGTCTGGCGCGTCATTACTAAGGAGCATTTACCGCGTGCGACAATATTCTTCATTTGCGTGGCGTCATTTGCTGCATTTTCACTTGCGCTGGTGCAGTGTACCAACGCCTTAATTGTTACCCTTGTTTCAACGGTCAGCGAAGATATCCAGTGTGTAAAGGACGTGAATATGGCTAAATCAACTCATAGGCTTGTGTAAGACTTATTATTTTTATTCTACATGTATCATAATATAAGCTGTATGTTTTCCTAATAAAGAAAATAAATAAAAATAAAATCTTAATCAAGGCTCTCTACTCGCAATAGAAAGCCATTTTAGAAATTACATTTTCTTAAAATTATGTCATTTAGGGTCTGATTGATGCTCTACTTCATTGATTTAGTGACGCATTGACGTCCTGTTAATAATACCTATAAAACTAGATACAGACAATAGTCATCAACAAAAAAACTTATTGCACATACAAACACAAAGTTAACGCAATCGACTTTGATCAAGTAGACGTATCAATTTCGTCTCTATCACAGTCTAATATTATAATGCCTATTAAATAACACTTAATAACCAACTGGCTGGCACTTTAACTTCGGTTTGTACATAAAATAAGTAGTAAGTAGTATCTCCAGTAAGTCTTTTACAGCTGAAGATATCAACGCGGACTCTGCAATACTCTTAAACCAGCAGTAGTTTTTTTTAGATAATTTTTTTATTGATTTCCGTGTGTGATATCAGATGACCATTCAAATGAATGAGCAAGCCTAATGATTCATCGCCAAATGTGCAGACTTCAGATGCTTTATAAAATGAGGGATTAGGATAGAATTTAATTTGGAAATGACGCTGCTGCTTATAATGAGTTGCATTGTATTTTTAAATCAGCCAGTGTCGGTACTCGGTATGAACCATTTTTTTTTACTAAAGTTTGAAAATAAAATACCAATGGCCTAATTAATCGTGGATAAGGCTACAGGAATCAAAAAAGAATCGCAGACATGAGCGTGACATCCGCTCTACATATTCGTAAACCCTAATTTATAATATTTAATTAAATCGCGAGTAATAAAATCCTAAGCTGTATGATACCATACAATAACTGTTGGTCTATTAGATTAATAAAAGTACCTATGATATAAATAACACGGTTCGATAAAAATGCTTTATGTCTCAGAAAAATCTTGCTTTTATCAGGCAAATTCTCCAGAAAATACGAACATTGTGAATGCAAGGACTAACTATTTCTCGTGCCACCGCGGAGTGAGCTTACTGAATCTACTCTACCTTCATAGAGCTTTGAGCTCCAAAAACTAATAACTCAACTTACATCCAATTAAAAAGAATAATACATAATAACGCCGCATTCACCTGTCGCTGTAATCTGTATTAACGGTTATTAGCCTTATCTCATTTAAATAGAGATGAAAATCCTTTGGTTTGATGGTGGGTAATAGAGATTAGGACAAGTCGAGTAACGGGGCATTTGTTTTCGTAATGTTAGATAGAGACCATCGATATTCATAGTGGTTCAAATCAAAACGTTGACCAACATTTTAAATCAATTAATAACAATATTATCTTATGTAGGTATTTCAATAATTTTATGCAAGATAGATTTGCACTTTTTCCTTTGTTTCCGAAAAACTACTGAACGGATTTTAACCAAAATAATGAATAAGTACATACTTTAATAATCGAGCGTCTTTAATAATCTTGTCTAACAAGGTAGTTACCTACTACCAAACCAAAAAGATAATGACTGACATTAAAAAAAAAGATCCCATTCTATGGTAAGATTTAAAGGTACAACTTTTTTTTAAAACCCAACTCTCTGAGAGATGAACGGCATTTTACTTTGTATGGGAAATCTGATATCTGCTCGGACAAAATTGCAAGGACCTTTAGGCCGACATGCATAAATTTCTTTAGAGCGTTTATAAAAAATAAAATTAAAAAGGTTCTCTTAGGTAACTCTATCAGCGTTGCTTTTTATGCGTCTCACTAACATTATTTTTAATCTTGAGACAAACCATCGATAATATTTTTCGGGCATGGTGCATCACTAGACTGATAGATCTTTGGCTGACTCACCGATTACCTTACATCTTCCTAGACGTATTGCCGTGATTAATCAGGCCCATTAAGTTTTAAACAAAGATTAATTATACTGATGCTGGACTGACCCACTCCAGAGCCAGATTTAAACTGGTGGTGAAATCATGAGAAATTTCAGTCAATTTGTTTAAATAAAACTTTCATGTTTATGATAAAAATCTAATCTCTATCTATCAAGTAATATTTTGAAATAAATGATTGTATCATATTTTTATCTCAAAATTATCTTAATTGAGAATTCCTGATTGCCAGCACTTTGTTTCAATTGTAGAGCAAACATTTTGTGACTTCTAAAAATTCAATTTTGAACAGCTCTTTTAAGACATCCAAGAAAAAATATTTCTTATTCAAGGTTCGGCTCCCAAAAATGACTTGATTTTCAAAAGGCTCCAAGGTGGTTTGCCTTTTAATTAAAATCTATGGGACCATATCCGATTCCCGTAAGTATAACGTCTCGTAATACCCAAGGATGCGCGGGCGCAGGCGCCCACCTGCGCACGCCGATGATCGATCAGCCCCGGCCGAATTAGCCCGATAATAGCCGATCCACCGAATTATTGAATTAACCCGAATCTTGGCCCGACCTCTTTCTTGTAACCCGACGCTATTCGTGTAACCAGTTTCCTGTACAAGTTTTAATAAAAATCACACATTCTTTCCCCCCAAAGAATACGGTCCAATATTGTTAACCATTCATCTGCACAAATTTCATTAATTCACTTAGTTCGCTCTTCGTGGGAATTCGTTAGATTGAGAGCAGATTAGCTCAATTAATTTGAGTAAATTAAGCTGATTATTGGATATACTTTCAGGCGCCCATTATATCAAATAATACAATTATATTGTATTCATGTTTTACTTGTTAACTTCTATTAACTCAGCTGTGTTTGTTTGTACATTCTCACGTACCTACTTTACCCATACTTGATAGTGATACATGATGCGTAGATCACTTAGCCTTTATAAACGTTTGGATTATTTATTCCAGCTTGTGTGTGGTTATGGTCATCATTATGTCTAGCTCTAGCTCCATTTATCGCGCCGTTCTGTCTGGGCTCGTCAAAATAACTAACTCCGTCTTAGTTTATTTCAGCATGCAAATGCACCCCAATTAGCAGTAGGTAACGTTTCTCGGTAGGTAATATTCATTATTTCGCTCCGGGATTTTTCCTGCACCGCAAACGCCGCCGTAATTAACCCAGAGACGGATCCTTCAGCGTTTGCTTATTAACGTCTAATCTTTGTTGCCGCCCGTCGATCTTAATTAATTCAATTAGAAGTATTAAGGAGTAGGTGAAGGTTGCGGCCCTCTCACTGAAATTTAAAAACTGAATGTCGTCGTAACGACTCGCCGAGTATACAAGGGGAGGCGAATTAATCAAATAATACCGCGGAGGCGCGGGGAAGGCGCCCCCCTCCCGCCCCGGCCCGCGCGACCGCGTGGCTCAGTTGCGACCGAAACGCCGCAAGGGGAAGTGTCGTCGATCCCCGTAAACGTTACTACTTTTTTCGAAGTTCTTAACACAGTTTTTGTTTTAAAGTTTAACAAGGAAGTTTTATGTGGCCGGTCTTTTATCCTGTCGAGCTGGAAGGTTAAGAGACAGCGCTCGGCAGTGTAGTTTATTGAGTTTATACGTTGGTTGTGTTTTTTCTGTTATTGTTGTTTTTTTTTGTTTGGTGCATCGTGCCGGCCCGGAGACCCAACGGTCCCAAAGAGGCTGCAAGCCTGGACGCGCGGCCAACAGACTCCAAAGGACAAAGCCTTTAGGTAACCGTTTAGCCGATAAGTTTGTGAATTTGTGAGATGCTCGGAAGCGATAGGCAGCGCCTAGCTCCGGCCTGTCATGCAGAATGTTTGTAAACAAATAGATCATCTAAATTGTGACGTGCATGTGTTATGGAAATAGCAATTCGCTGGTGGATGGACGAAACTAAAACTATTATTGTTGGTGATGAAGACGTCTGCGAGGAATTCAATCAAACACCACGTGCTGTAGTGAAAGCTGTGTTTACTTACAATGTCTACAAACAGACTGTTACTAAAAATGTAGAGTTTAATAATTTGTTTATTTGGTAGATGTTTAAATACTTGATTAATCTACTTATCTACGTCACTATTAAGGCATTAGCTGCCGAGGATAATAATGATTTTCTAGAAACACTTTACTTCCAAGGTCTAGGAAGAAAGTGTCAAAAATGATTTTCTTATAACTATTGTTTTATTGTTTTGGCATGTGTAATAGTGGTTATTTATGGAATAAAGAATAAAGCACGAAATAAAATATTTTTTGTAATGTAGCTAGCTATAGTAGAGCTTTTGTAAATGATAGTATTCATTCAATTATTTCCATCGCTAAAACAGGGATATCCCCTCCAAAAATAAATTACTATCTAACATACAATTAAAGAATTAGATCAGACTAAAACAAACTTAGAAAACTGTAATTAAAACTCGACATTCAAATTCTACATGAGTAGAATTCCAATTATTTCGTCATCAGGTGAAACTCAATTACTAAGAGATAAATTAAACCATCAAGGATTTATTTACTTTGAACATCAATTTTCTTTAAAATAAACCTACTTTTAATTAAAGCTTTAACGAAAAACAAATACAGAAGAGGAGAGGCGTACAACCCTTCCACAGGGTGTCCCGGTGCTCTCCCCGCTAATAATTATTATGGCTGTATACGAAAGCTAATTAATTGGGGCTTCGGAACAAATACACATTACTATTTATGAGACAAGCTACAATCTCAACAAAACATCTCAATTTTAACCGGGATGAAGCTCCAAAAACTCTAATTTGAACATCCTTTAATCAAATTATGATTGATTGAAAAAAGTAATTAAATCCCGAATGAGAACAGCCGGCAAAGAACGACGTATCAGAGCGAGGTGTTATTAGAAAAGTTTTGCTTCGGCGTGCCCCCAAACAACTTATTAGATCAAATCATTTGTAATAAGACGGGTTGAAATTAATTTAAAACATGTCTAAGCAATATTATACGGACCACTTCATTTCATCGCCGGTTTAATTAAAAACGAGTGCCCTCCCCCCTCCTTTTCGGGTTGGGGCACCCCCTCCCGCGTGGGCGTCTCGCTCCGCTTATATTTAGATAATTGTACAATCATCTAAATTAATGAGTCCTCTCGTCCGGTGCTGGCCTCTATTGTATTATGTTTATGCCGGCCAGACAACGGATACACGGTGACAATTTTAATTTAAAAATTCTAATTAATTCATTCGTTGTCCCCGACTCACGGCTCGCCAAATATTTTTTCGGGATTGTTTAATACTCTTGGGCTCAAGTTTTTAGTTATAGCTTGATATTGAGCTGAATTTCAGTCATAAAAGTTATGACAATTAAGATTAAACTCTTACTTTAATTTTTTTAAATCCTCCTAATCCAAATCTTGAAAACAATATCAAAAGATAATCTCATTTGAGAATTTAATACCTTGTTAAAGAGAAATCCCAAGTTACTCCTGCGACGAACTTCAAAGTCATTGTATAGATTAAGAAAGAAGAGTCAATAGAAGTTGAAACTTATTTAATCACTTAACTCTATTGAAAGTTGGCGGCCAATATGTTGAAAGAAGACTAGAATCTCTCGACGCTCACAAGTTGGTTGTTGACGACAGTGATAGAGCTCAATGCAATTAAAAGTTCCACTACGTGCGTGGTCGAGGCGCCGCGAATCTACCTAACTTAATTTATGCCGGCGATAAGCCCGAGTTATGAGAGCCAATTATTAATACTTATTTTAAATAAGATTCCCATTTAGATTTCGCCAAATTTTAATAACAGATTTGAGGCGCCTTTATGAAAGTCTAAAGATAACATCTGATTGGCACTCCAAATTAACTGTTAAGCGTTTAAGGAGGATAATTGTCATTGATGTACGAGCTTGATTGTAAATGAGTCGGATTAACAATGCGGCCGTCATCTATTGCTGGCGAGTGAAATGCATCGGCTACAGGAGCCAGGATGGAGTGGGCACGGACCCCGGAAGGCCCCGGGCGATCTGTCTAATGAACCCACCACCCCAGCCTGATTTATTAACGAATTAAACGCATTCTGCTGCACCCTCATGCAAATACGACATATACTGTTTTGGGAATTATGTAAAGTAAGATTAGAAACAATGTTTTATTAAAAAAACTTTCAACCTTTCGCCTACACGAATATGTAAAGCCGAAGTGTTCAAGTTTAAAAAGGTTGTTAGTTAAGTTCTGAAGGTTAATACCCTCTATGATCATTACTAAAGACAATGTGATTCTGTCCATTATGAGGTTATCTGCCTACACCTTAGTTTCTTATTTCAAATAGAAGCTACAAATAGCTCGATCGATATGCAAATAAACCATACAGACACCAACAGCCGTATGAAGCAAAAATGAAAGTTTTGGTATTTCCCAAGTACACTTCAACAAATTCAACGAGTTATTACAGCTCACTCAAATGAAGTTACTATTTTGTCTGTTCGTACCAATGAATACATTCCATCCAGGGCAGACGCTATTCTAAAATGCAGAGCACAACAGGTGTACGTTCCCATGTTCCTCTTATAAAAGCCTTTTATTTGTTGGAGGATATTCAAACACCACAAATGAGAGTTGATTGTTGAGATAAGAGGATTACTGAAGTATCAATGACATTAATGTTCCACATTCATTTAATATTTAGTGTGCTCTACCATTCGTTCCTGATTTCGTAAATGTAATAGCATTAAAAGCGTATGCTATCTCGGATATTGAATTCATTACTTTAGTAGATGTTGAATAAACAGGAACAGTGTGCTGGAATACTACTCATATTATTGTTGCATCCATTATTCAGCACCAGGCCGGTAAGGGATCGCCGGCGTTGCTACTAAATTATTAAACACGCGTTATAAACACGCCACCCCAAACTCATCTTCAAACTGTCTCTACTCGATGCTGATGGGGGAATCATTGGCGAAAGGCGACTTGGCGCGATGTTCCGAAGAAACTTCATCCTTTCTGCATGATAACGATCTTCAAAGTAACATTAGCACAATGGCAGCGCAAAACGGAGATTGTGCTCGGTTAAATCTGAGGCAAACTATTTAAGGCTTGGAATTCTCATTGAGGCAGTGGGCTCATAGTGGAACACCTGCTTTGATATCGCGCATGCCCTCTCCCCAGTCCGTAAGTCCACATTGACTAAACCGGTTCCGATTACAGGTTATAGCTGCCTACTTATCCGTTTGGCGGAAACGAACCTCTCACGTTGGCCGTCGTGCATATTCCTACAATGTACTGAGATACAAGTTAAATGAAGTTTAAAATTAATCTTAAATATTAATCACGTTGTACCATCATATATTTCGTACGAGTCTTGCCCAATATTTTTTCTAGCATTATTTACAGAACGATTACGGTTGTTACCCACAATTCTGGGAAGGAGCAATTCAACTCTCATACAAAAATAAACAAAGTCGTCACAGTTTATTTGTCTTGTGGGGGAGACGGTCCCCGGGTACCGAAACTAATGATTGTTTAAAGAATTTAGAACATAGGAATGCCCATTATCTTGAGTAATGTGATTTACTAATGCTGTTTTAAACTAATAAAATGAAACTAAAGTAAAGCAATACGGCACGTGCCATACATATCAAAATAGCTGTTGCTAGGAAAATTGGCAGAATTTATTGCCTCATTAAGGAAACTTCTAAATTAGTATTTTACAACCCATAAATGTTTTGAAGTAAGATAATAAAATAAAATATAAAATTTTAAGTGGCCACATACATAACATAATCAAGGTATTACCAATATTTTGAAAGCCATTAAAGCAATGTGGCATTGATTACGGTTTAATATGTCAATTTGGAGACCGTTAATTTCACGTTAAATAAAAGTTTTGGTGTCAATGAAAGGCTTTTAAAGATCAACATTATGAGTGTAAGAGACAGGTGTAACTTGGTTGTTACGTGAAGAAAGAGATAGACTAGCTTAATGTCCCTCTGCGTGCGGGCACTCGGTTCCGTCGAGTCATCCTATTTGATTGTGAGCGGAATTTTGTGTTGTAATTGGGACTAATTATTGTTTTGAGACCTGTCTCTTATGGGCTGTTATAATGCTCTCACCTTGTCTGTGCCACCATCGAAGTTGTTATGATGAATGATTTGGAGTTATACAAAGATTTATCTCGATCGACACTTAATTAGTTAATAAATTAGTCTTGTTTTTTGGGTTCTAGTTTATGAATGAAACAAAACAACGGTTTCTACTTTTTTCGTTCAGTATTTAGTTCTAGGTAATTCCAGTTTCATGACAAGCGAAAGTTAGGCGGAGCCAGTTTATTGCATCAATTTCTGAGAACTGAAACGGGCAACGATAAAACAGTGCGATTGCACACGTAGTATTGTTGTGGAAGTTGGAATTAATAGCTATCCTTAGCTAATACCGGCTATAAGGCACCTAAAGACGGAGCCCATATTTCAACGGTTGCCATGGCAACGTCGGCGCCAAACAACGCTCCGTCCAGATATAAAACAAGCGACGCCGGCTAGGATCGCCCTCCACTTATAAGGTACTTCATAATTTATTCTTATGCGCTGACTAGCCTTTTTGCTAGTTTTATGAGTGCAGGAGGGTCTTGGAAAATCTATTTTCGTGGGTTAAAGGCAAATCCCATTAAGGGCGAATTTTACATTGATGAGCACAACACAACTGCATAACATCTTTATCACTACAGTATTAGTTGACAGCACATCATACACGAGACCACAATAATTGGATGTATATCCATGAAAAAGATCCAACCCAATTTGAGTGAAGTTGTGGATTACCATGGTTCCTTACCAATTTTTTTTGAGTAAAACTTGATGTGCCGTAGTAGTTAGTAGCACCTTTTAGTCTAGGTTTAGGTTCGGTAATTGATCTGATAGTTGAAAAAAATCATGAAGTAAACTATAGAAATGAACATAATACATTAGATTACCCCAAAGTTTGTAGGCAAACAAAAGGAGGACTCCTTCGGGGAAGAAGCCAAAGTCTGAACACAATATTCTTACGTTACTGAACAAAACATCGTGGCTTGCACATAATTTTAACCATCCTCATAACCAGTAATCTACACCATACAATAATAGGTATCAAAATCATAACTCGACTTTAGAACAATTTGTTGCTTCATTATCGGGCGTCCGGAGCGCGAACAGAAACTAAGTAGATAACAATCAGCGAAGGCTTGTTCGAGACACGAAATTAATTAAAACAAGTTTGTTCGCGGATCCTATGCAGGGCGAACAAAGCACTGCTGACTCACTAGGTAATTACACCATGGCAGACGGGAGGCGCCTTAAATCTAACCTTAGCTTACGACCCATTGCTTAATTCTATGACGATGTGCCTGATCGACGAACGGCTTTGGAGCCAAACTTGGTGAAATATTTTCATAACAATGAAAAGCTAATAAACACATTCATGGATATAAATATGATAATGATTAGACAACATAAGATTTACTGGGTTACACGCATAGAATTCATGTTAAAGAACATCTGTTACTATTCAAACATGGAGTCAAAGGGTTAATATGGTTGCAAATAAATGATTATGATTATAAGCAGAAATATTTTTACGGACCAAAAGCTAATTAAGAAAAATTTTAGAAACGAAATTGAAGAGTTCCTTTATAATCTTTAATTAATGAAAGTATAAACCAAAATATCTGATTGTTGCTATCCTAAAATAAAAGATGACTAATAAATATTCAAGATGCTAACACGCGTCATTTACACAACACCAAAACTATTTTTAGTAAAGAGGTCACGAATTTAAGTCTTGTACAACTAAACGTTGTCACCAACCCAAGAAATAAAGCATTAGGTGATCTTTTAAAAATTTATTAAAAGTGCGGAGTGATTTTGCATATTAATGATGATGAAGATATACCCAAAGGATTAAAGAAAATGTCACAGCCCGTTTAAGACTGGAGAACATCTTTTTGAAATTTTTGCTCAGATGAATATTGCGGTGATCGCGCCCTGTCATCGGGCATTTTAATTATATTCAGTGATTAATTATGTGTAACGAGTAAAGACGAAGGGCCGCGATGGCTGATTGATGAGCCCAACTTCTCGCTTCTCTTCCCACCAGCATTGTCTTCTTTAATTGTGACGTTAAACGTTACATTTTGTTTCATTGTTCCCCACATAGTGGGCGACGTAATTTGATTTATTTCGGAGTCTGAGTCATTGTTTGTTATTAATTTTATAATGCCTAAGATTATTTTCGTTAATGAGTTCAGCTGAATCATCCTCGATTCTTATTTGAGTAATTAGTTTTTTGTTTTAAGTTGATATCTTTTGGAAACTAATTTCAAGTTGTTGTGATTTAGTCTCAGGTTTTAAATTTTAAGAACAATTTATTTGTTTTTAATTAATCTCTACTTAATGTCAAGAAACATGTTATTACGTTATAAAATTGTAAAAAAATATTTTGATGAAATTGGTATTGGTTACACAGATCGTTTTATGCGTAATGCTACTATTGAACTTTGGCCGCACATTGTACCCTATTTGCATTTACAATTTTGACAAGCATTAACTTATGACATTTGACATCGAGGAGACACTTTACTTGGATGCACTTTACAATAGGTACACGTGTTTGTCTTGACTACTGACGATTGACGATATCCATCACCAAGAACACTTGTTTAAACTAGGAGACTATTTTTATCTGTTCGCTCGTTTTATACGAGTACCTACATGATACAGTTACAAATAAGCATCATACGGTATTGAGTATTCAAAGTCCCATGCAATAGTTCATCATCATCATTTCAGCCATAGGACGTCCACTACAGCAGCAGAACATAGTCCTCCCCCAACGATTTCCATAATGACCAGTTTGAAGCGGCCTGCATCCAGCGCATTCCTGCTACCTTTATGAAGTCCTCGGTTCTTGTGGGTAATCATCTTGTGGGTAGACGTCCTACGCTGCGTTTTCGAGGACGTGGCCGTCCTCGATCCCACTTCAGAACCTTGCTGCCCCATCAGCCATGTAATGTTTATTTGTTATCAATTCTCAGACAAGTAAACTACTATACAATTAGTCAATTTAACTACATACTTCCAAATAAACGCAGTAATAACCAGAGTATCGAATATTATTGTAATCGAAATGCCTCAATATCAGTGGAATAAATCGGAGCAGTGTCGAAATGTAAATAGATTGTGCTCGTAGCGTCATATATTATTAAACTAGCGATTACCCCTAAATTTAGATCTGCCTAGGTACCAGCTGTAGTTTCACGAACTCCTGCAAAATCCGTCCATTTGATCAAATTATGCGCATTCGTTTTATCAGTATTTGTTGGTACTAAACTTTACAGGTTTCAAAATGATAGGTAGTATTAAAAAAAAAGGCATTAATTTGCATTGCATTGACATTGTCTGCTCCTAGCAAAAAAAAAACTGTAATATGAAGGGCATAAGTACATAAACTGAAGGGCAATTAAGAAAGATAGATAAACATTTCAAGGATATTAGAAATTGAACTTGAAAACAACAGATCGCCAAGAACTTGTTTGTAAGTGAATAACTGCGTAGGTTTTAGGCAACATTTAACTATAAATAAATAAACATACGACCAAATTCTTGAGGGCCTAAAAACGTTGCAGCCCAATGAGCCGATATTTCTGCAAGATGGACGACGGACGTGTAAATTAAACGTTTGTAATTAAACCTGTTTACATCATAACTCCTCGTTCCCACGTCGCTCCATCTTGGTGCTATCTAATCACTGGGATATTTGCACGGCGATAACTGGCTAGCCCTTCGTTTTGCAACGCTGCTCCACTTTTTTAGTTAATCCTTGCCTTTCGAATGCTAAATCGAGTGGTAGCTAAATCACATGTGACACTTGTAACTTTTATAATCCTATTGTGTCATCTATGATAATCTCTAAAGTTCATTCAGATAAAGATCAGTGTGAATATAATAAATTGTGTGTTATCCTTTTTTGTATCGCCACATATCACATTGCTTTTTTGTATATCACTTATTAGATCACTCATCAATACAAAATTACTCCAAAAAATCAAGTTATACGATGCCCAATCATGTAATTAGTCTCTTAATTTTGTTTAAAATTTACTACTCTAAAATAATTTAATATCATGATGATCAGTAAGATTTTCACAGATCTTTGATTTATGATAACAAAATTTATTGGACTTTTAGACTATCTAATAGTTTCTGTATTGGAAGATGAACATAAACCTGCGTGTAAAGAAACAAAACGTCGAAGCGTTTTGTTATTGGACGACTTTTTCCTTTTACAATATAAACTAGTAATTACTTTCTAACTTTTGTTTTACTTATATCATTCTGAGTGAAGAGTAATGGGAATACCACTAACGCAAAAGTTATACAAATAAGTTAGTTAAGATTTGGTTTAGCTGCTTCTTATCTTTACTGCCACTCCGCGCCTATATTTGAGAATTCTTAAGTTATCTCTAATATTTGGTAATGTTTGTACATCGACTTTACTTCTAGAGTTGAAAATAAAACGAAACAGAAGCTTAAAAATGGCGCGTCAAATTTTTAACGCATGCAAGACCAAGACAGCCACATTTATGAGATTAGAATCAGCATATTGCTATTTCACATTATCTCAATAATAGAAGCGCAATAAAAACATTCCAGCCCTCTCCAGGAGCCCGAGGGTGGCGTTCAAATTGGCAACGGTTCACGAGGGTCCTTCCTATACGTTAAATACGCAATTTCAAGTTCCATACAATCAACCAAATGAGCTCGCGTCGATGCAATCAATTACGCATCTTTTTACGACGGGGTGCTGGGGGAATGTGGACAATGTGTATCAGGTCAATATGATTAAATTCCAATGATATCATTTTAGAATGTTTACCTTACTCTCTTTTTGTAAGTCGTCGACATTTATGACAAATCTTCTGTCTGAATTCGTTAAAGTATACAGTTCAAATGTTCTATGGACTTTTGACAAAATTTAACTTGCTAGATACCTAAGGGATAAATATTTTTATTAAATAGATAGATGAAAATACTATATACTAGGAACATCCAAACCTTCGGTTATAAAATAATGACCATTCTATTAATTTTCCCTAGTTTCTCCTTAGATTTGAACTAGTAGTCGGACCTTCTGGCGTTTTTGGTGGAGGAAGATTAAAAATAAAACTAATTGGTACGGTGAAGACCCAAAATAAAATTATTTAGATTTACTTGCCGAGTAGATATACTCGTACGATAACTGCTGGTCGCAAATTAGCGTTGCTTGGTCGTCGTCTAAGATCTTGCGTTCTCGTTAAACTGTTTCGACACGTATGAACTTTTAACGAGGCTGACTTCAAGCTTTCTGATAGTTTATTTTTGCTATATCACATTTCAATTTATCATGTTTACCATTCGTATCTCTGAAGTGTGATTTCTTTGCGTGTTCATTTCATTTTGTGACACGCATATGTTTTAAGCTTAACCTCATGCCATCACCTCAAAACATACATGACATACTACATTGTTTTTCAAATGAACATGAACATCCTTACATGAACAAAAATGTTTAAAGTTTTAATAAATTTAAATAAAAAGCTCAAGAAAAACAGCTTTGGGTGGTAATTTTGACAGCTTTCACAAATTTTCGGTTGTCAGTTGAATAGTAATACACGAATAACACGTGCTACAAGTGCCGCGGCCGTGACTCGTGGCCCCTTTGTTTTGAGCCTCATCGGCGCGAACAATGCTGCGCGTGCGCACGCTTCGCTACCTGCTGTAAACTGTTTCCCTTAATCTTCTGGAATTTGGTTCGCACTCAAGCTAAACATTGTGGGCTCTTATACATACACTAGCTGTGCCCGCGACTTCGTCCGCGTGGAATAATGACTTTGGGTAGGCACTTTTAATAATTTAGTCTAATTATTTTACAAATAGCTTTTGCCCGCGACTTCGTCCGCGGAGAAGTCGAAAACGTTCTCATTCGATTTTTTAATGTTTTAAACGTTATTATCTAAATGTTTGAATACTTATAAAATATAAAAATCTTAAAGGTTAAATTAATAAACATAAAAATAAAATTTTCTTATATTTTATGAATATGCAGCTCGGCCTTTGATCGGTGGTATTATCTTTTTACAACGAAATCGAAAACTACACCTACCGCAGTATTATTGGTAACCTTTTTTTTTTATTTTCCTACAGGTGCTAGAATCACCAAGCTTCTAGCATGCCACTGGCCGTGGGAGAAGGAGCTTTTCCTCAAGACTACTCCCACTACCTCAAGGGCCTCCGCCAAAACTCTCGCGCGAAAATGAGTTTATGTATACAGCGCAAGCAGGTGCCCGCGGCTTGACCGTCATGCATTACTATGCATTGTTAGGCGAGCGCACGCAGCGGGCACCAACTCCGAGGTTAAGTGGAGGCCCCTAGAGTATGATAGTCTTTAACATGACATGATTGTAAAAAAAATGCACTAATGAGTAATTAATATCAACTTTGAAGCAAATCACCACTAAAATAACTTTCTACCCCTTTTTAACATAGTTAGGGGGTGCATTTCACTAAAATACGAAACACATCTTCCATTAATTCTGTTATAGAATGCTTATGCGGAAGTAGATTGAACGAAGGAATCTCGTTATCCCATACAAACTTTGCCCCCCCTTTTTACCTCCTTAGGGGTAGAATTTTGGAAAATCCTTTCTTATCAGATGCTTACGTCTTACAAAGAATACACCGTCCAAGTTTCAGGTCTCTACGATCAGCGGTTTAGGCTGTGCATTGATCCATCAGTGGCACGCGCAGTACTTGATCATTATTTTGCTGCGATGATATTTTAAAACTGCGATATCTTCTAAGATATTTATTGAAATCGAATGGTGTAAAGGCCAAGTATGTTTAAAATTAAATACTTGTGATGAATAACTTATTTATTTGGATAAGGATTAATATCATGTTTATGAAAAAACCTGCGCAAATAATGCATTAATTTAAAACAGATTTCTTTTTGCATAAAAAGGGTTACTATGAGCCAACCTTAAAAGATAGACATATGCTATCGCGGACTTTTTTTTAGAACTTTTAAAGGGGAACAATTCTGTCATACATGATTTTTGCGAAACTTTAACCGTTTACGCAGCGTCAGCTCTCAAAAGGAAAAAAATCACTGATTTGAAACATTCTTCATTGGTGCTCCGCTCCTATTGGTCTTAGCGTGATGATATATAGCCTAAAGCCTTCAGGAACTAACGGGCTATCCAACACAAAAAGAATTTTTCAAATCGGTCCAGTAGTTCCTGAGATTAGCGCGTTCAACCAAACAAACAAACAAACAAACAAACAAACAAACAAACAAACAAACAAACTCTTCAGCTTTATAATATTAGTATAGATATATTTGCAACTAGCGGCTGCCCACGACTTTGTACGCTTGGACCCCGTTTTACCCCTTAGGTGTTGAATTTTGCAAAATCCCGTCTTAGTGAGCACCTACGTTCTAAAAGGAACCCTCATGCAAAATTTGAAACTCTTAGCACTTGTAGTTTCTGAGATTTCGTGATGAGTGATTTTGCAACAAAAATGCATAGCCCCATGTGTTGTGATCTGTACAATTTCTACAATTTGGTACCTTAAAGCTTTAATCAGCGTGCTTATTTTCATAAATAGGATGTGTAAAAATGTTTTAGAGGCTTAACTAATAACCAAAATGCTAAAACTCGTACTTACAAGTAGGTATACCTTTCATGTTTTTTGCGCAGACATATTGTTTTGGGTCATGACACTGTTTGCAATTCACCTTCTTAAAATACAATCTACGTAATTAACTCAGATGTCTTAATTGTGAACGAAATAGCTATGATAATGAAGTAATTATTTTCGTATTTATTGAGATAAGAATCCTTTAAAACACCCAATTTAATGTACACTGTATTTACATACAATAATAATATCTATTGGCGTCACAGAGTCTGCAGGGGAGCAGATGGGGTAGAAACCCCGCCGGGCGCTCGTTAACTATATAAATTATTTTATCTGTCAATTTACCCCAATCTACTCTATTGTAGAAGTATGGGCCACTTGTTGGTAATGCTCCAAAGCAAAATAAGTCCTATTACTGTTTAACTAAGTACACAAACTGAATGCACCAAATAAGGTGGTGACAGCAATCCAAAATGTACTGAATAAAACTGTTGAAAACTCTATCTGCAGTAAGTATAATCAAATATGTAGCTATAAACATAATAGCAACTAAACTGTACATTTCTATTGTTCGCCGTGAGAAACATCAGATTTATTATTTTTGAATACAATTATTATAATAAGAACTTGCTACTGTTTATTCCATTATTAACCCAGAACTAGACGCGGCGTCTTTGATAAAACATGATTATTTATAATACGCATAATTAAGTACGCAGAGTTAATTAAAGTTATAATTAGTAAAGCATTCAAAAGTTATTCAAGCATATTTTCCTCCTCTTTCATCGATGTACACTTTAATAGGGATAAACATTTACATAAACTTAACTAAAATTATTATTACGATACGGATAATGTCATTTGAAATAACAATTTGGCTCAGTATACCGTTCTTGTATGTGTCATGATTTAGCTGCAAAAAACCAGTGGTGAATCACATTTTGATTTCGTTTAACTCACATAACCCACGTTATTTTCTGTTATTAAAGGCTCTACAATAAAGAATTTACATTCGAAATGATCTTTGATATTTTAGAGAATTAAACCTTAGCCTATAATAACAGCAACTATCATAGTAGTACCTACATTAAATATTAGAAAGAGTTTGTCTGTCTACAAAAATTCATAATAAAAACTAAATTAAACTAAAAATAACTGAATCAATACAAAATATTCTCTAGTTATGTACTTATTCCCTACAAGTATTACAAGGTAATTAACCTTTTTATTTTAATGTAATATCTTCAAAAACATTAGATACAAGTCACAATGTATGTATCAATACGCCTACACTCCTAAAGGAATCTAGTAACGGTACATGGAGGTAGAGTCATAAAACAATATAAGGTCGGTTGTCTGTACTACGTTTTAAGTGTAAAACCTTGTTTTTGTTTTGTAATTTTCCACATAAAAATGATTTGGGTGTTAGGGCCCGATGCGCGCGCGTCTCCGTATCTCCGGAGTTTGAAATAGGGATGTACTGAGGCTAAAGCAAAGTTACAGATTTCATTTTGTTTGTAGATGAAACTAAAGCGAAGTTATACCTAGGCTTCATTTTTTTTTGTATCAGATTCAGATGTGAAAGGTTTGAATAGTTTTCCAATGAATTACAGCAAACTTATTGACAGTCAAAAATTAAACTAGCCAAGCATTATTTATTGAATTAAATATTGATTAAAATCTTAAACCACGTTTACCCAGATTACCCTGCTCTAGTAGAATGAATTATATTACTGACCCAGATATTTTAGTTTTAAATATTTTTTAGCCTAGTTCTACGGTGCTGGTAAGTACCTACATTTACTAATCCACCATAGTCTCTACATTTTTTGCACACAAAACAAGAACGAGTGTAGAAAATGGGAAATTATTTTCACTATCATCGAATTAATTTGTGCGGAAATACTCGATTTCTAATAGGAGTAGGTACATTGGTACATTACTATGGTCATTACCATCCCACTCCATGATCACATCTTTCTTTTGAATACAGCGTATTCCCATTATAGTATAGCCTTAGATTAATAAAACCTAGATGGATAGTCTTCATACAAACGCTTCGTCAAGAGTGAGGCAAAAATCTTATGTCATTAGTGTCAATTTTGTTGGGGAGTGTAGACAGTGAAGGCGATTTTCCCGAAAGTAGGGAAATTTTTAATACGTTTTTAATTATTTTATAATTAACAAAAACAAAACGCATCATGTACTTACTTATTTATTGAATTCAAAGTACCTACCTAATAACAATAAGATAAATCGACTTAAAAGTCTCGATTTCATAAAAAAGGAAGTGTATTTGTACGGCGAACAATTGGGAAATAAATTTTCTTGTTACTGGTATCATTCCCGTATTTAATTTTTGAAAGCCAAATTCAAGCAAAATACGCGTCGAATTGTAGTACTTACTTATGAAATGTAACACTGGTCACTTTCTTTCGTTTTTCTGATGCATTTTAGACACCCTTTCACAGCACAAACCGTTTTAATTAATTAAAATTCGTCGGACGTGTTTACCAATTTTTCACTTTGACAGTTCATGTGACGTTTACGGGTGAGCCGTGCCGGCTCCCTAAAAACTGCCTCACCTTTCGTGCACTGACTATCTATCTAGGTTTTATTAATCTAAGAGTATAGCATAGTAGCCGAAACGTCAAGCGGTGAGTACATAATGTACTCGTAACTCATTAATAAACGTCGCGTTAAGACTCGTGTCTTACTATTTTAGTTGAAATGGAACGCGAAAGTTAAAAATCTTATATTCCCATCATGTGTAAACAGCGCCTGAGATTTGGTCCTCTATTAGCCAAAAAATACCACGATTAGGAACATCACTATCAATACAGGGTCATTACCGCCCCGCCGATGTTCCATTACCATATCCTCATTTGCATGCACGCAGTCCCGGCATTGTTTGCGGCGGTGGATGACGGATTTTCTTCCGCTTTCACCGCGCATCCGATCCGCGGGAATGTTCGGAACGCGCGCTCGCTGATATTATTTCATTACTTACCTCGGTATTCGCGATGTAATTTTGTTAATTGAGATAAATTGTTTTGTTTTAATAAATACAGCTCTATTTTGCGTAGCGATTTGTAATAAGAGAATTGTGGTTGGGAACGTTTGATATTAATGTAGAGACGAGAGCGCATCAAACTAAATATTGTGGTATCTTATTTTGTAGTAATAGGAGTTATTTTGCAACAAAAATGTATCTAATCGCTCGATACTGACGCTTGCATTTCAATACAATAAGCTAGACTAAGCTAAACTAAGGGTATAAAACTCTAAAGTATAAAGTAGTCGGACTATCAGAATAAAAAAAAACTTTAAAATATTTGACTCTACATGTCTTATTATATGACATTTGTGAGTTAAACTATCTTCAATATAAACCTTGTAATAGAAATATAGTTATAAATATTCGTTACATTAAGCCAACAATATTGAATGTAATCCAATTTATCGTGCGACATAGTCGAAGCGATTGCACAAAGCATGATTTCATAATCCATTAATGCGGCAGCCTAACCAAGTTATTTTCGCAAACAGCTGCTCTGATGTACCCTAATGTTTTAATGCGCACTCTAATTTAGGGAGCAGATAAAATGGGAAGTAAGTCTTAAATTACTCACTTACAGAGTAGTTATCCGAAAGAGCTTTTAAATCATTCACAAAACACTAATGGACGTGGGGAGGGGTGGGGGGATCCCCGAGCAATGAAATAGACATATAACAATATAAAGGTGCTGCGATTGCCGTGAGTTGCAATTCGGAAAGTGGCTGGGGTTGCAGGGATATGTCAAATTGTGTTTTATTGTACTTACGTTACCATTAATATTCACACACTTTGATTGCTTCATTTAAAACATAATTTTTACTTTTAACAAGAGTTACGATCACACCGCTCGACATTTAATTAGTTGTAGACAATGTAACATTCGCTTTGGAAATAGATTCAATTAAGTCGTCAAAGTTCAATTGTTTTATTTCGGTTAGGGATGTGGCGAAACGATCACGATTTAGAGTCTGAAACTTGTGCTGAAACGAAGAAAAAAAAAAGTCCTGGTGTGAATGTAACTTCATGAGCTTTCAATTGTTTTCTCAATCAACCATAAGCTGCTACTTTCTTCACGTTTAAATCCAACAGGCAACACAAAAAATGTTGTTCTATTTATGTTCTTAGGAATTTAAGCACCAGATTATATTGTTCCAAGAAATAAATTGGGATCTGTGCAAATAAATCCCTTATTTTTAAATTTTACCTATCGAACTCTATGGCAGTGCTGTCCCATGGTAAGTTGCGGGAATAATAAATGCGAGGGGTCTGCGAGGGGAGCGAGTACCATTATTATTGGCGGCAATTTAATTAGATCCCCTTGCATTATTACCACTGATTCGTTTTATAATACTCCTAACACACCGGCGCCTGTATAGCTTTTGTACAGCATAACAAACTATACAGTTTTGTTGCAATATCACACTTATTACAACCACATTAGAACCTAATGTTAAGCTTGATGTGACCTCAGTACTTGCGATCAAAATTACTGTTATAGAAAACATATTATTGTTCACGAACGCAGTAATTACGATGCTATCCGTCGTTATTGCGCGTCGAGTGTTGCCATGATGGCTATTATTTGTACTTCTAACTTATAATACCTGTCATTCATTGTTTGTTCAGAAATTGGAACGTTATAATCGTTGAGAACTTCAATTTAAAATAGCCATTTTATTTTTTGCTCATTGTTCATCATAATTTATGGTTCTTGACCGTTAAAGAATTTAAACAAAATTAAATGTCACCCAAAGAAAAAGGAAACTAATTTCTTATACCAATAAACCGAAGTACAAACTAAAATTTGACTTAAAAACCATAAAATTACTTTCTGAACGTCGGAATTTGATCACCCGATGCAATCACCCGCGCCGATAGGCTTCCGGCTCATCGATATTCGTAACGAATCGTCGAAATTTAATAATTATCCCGAACACGACTTCATTCACGAAAAAACATTATAAAAAGGTGTGAATGGACAGAGGAAGCAATGGTCGTTTTTGTGGGTCCAGCAGCCAATCGTGTGGCCAGTGGGACTGTCGCCGGTCCACGCCGATTCAGTCGTGTAGTAGATAAGATTAAAAGTGGGCAGGCGGTAATCAGTGCGCGACCAAACTGGTTGAATGGGACTCGGATCGTTCATTCATGAGCCGGGATGCCATCACGCGAGAGCCCGGCATGGCGGCTGCGGCACTCCACACTACACCAATTTGCGATCCTATCGCACCTCATTACCACATTGCTAATAATTCGCAATTAACCACCGACGTGTCATCAATTCGACTTGCTATTATCAGCTGTTCACACTCCTTCACTCATTATGTTGTTACCGTGACTTTGTATAGACTGTCGATTACCGTGTAATTGGATGGTCTGCAAACTAGCGACGATAAACACACCGGCTCTAAACTAAGCAGTAAATTCAACAAATTCAGACTTATGATGGGGGATTAGATAAACTTTATTTCCTACGGCTTTGATCTGTGTAAATGCGTCGAATCAAAGTGTAGGAAATGCTAGTTGTATTTTTATGGCCGGTCTTAAATTTATAGGCTGCACTGTACGATACGTGTGCCTACGCACGGTTCCCTCTCTCTCAATAAAATGAACGCTACAGCGAGTTCGGAGCACCGTAAAGTTTACCTTGCATTCATGTAGTTTACGGCGTAAACTATACAGTTTTATCATATCGGGATTGAATCACAAGTCATTCAGGAAATATTTGTCAAGAGATTTAATTTGATTTATTACTACATCATAATTTACAAGAACAAGTTTAAACTTGAATTTAATAGCTTACTTCTTATTTATGTCTTGCATTTAAAAATGAATTATCCCTATTAGTAGCTCAAGTTTTTATTCCAATGAATAATGAATTTCCCCACTGAATAAACGTTTATTACCTAAAATTAGCCCATCCAAATAAAAATCAAAAACACTGACAGTGATACTGGACATGGAAACGATCTCTCGCTAGTTATTTTCTGCATAAAATCCACGCGTGTTTATAATAACCTGTAATATACTGACGGCTCTGTAAAGCTTGTTTGGTTTATAGAATAAAAATAACCGTCAGAGCAGGCCAAACGCTACTTTGATGGCATCCTTGATCTGATATTAATTTAACGCTCATTTTCACCTCGCCCTCGGCACGTAAGGGCACATGTTTCATTTACACGCAGAAAAAATCGGTTGAGCACCTGTTAAAATTGAGCTGTTTTTGAAGACAGATGCGCGAGTACATTTCAGTATTATAGATCTCCTGTTTAAAGGAACGACGTCATGCGTGTTTGGTAGAGTTCCTTTACATTATTCTTCCCTTTTACTAAGTCCATTCAGAAAGAGCATCTGCTCTACCATCATTTAAATAACTACGAGTATTCTTTTAAAATGCATGTTGCTACTGCTTTATTTGTACATTTGTAAAGTAGCTGTATACTTTGACATGAGATAAAATTACCAGAAAACAATGCAATTACTCGTATTGTCGTCTGCGTCTTGAAAATAATGATCCAGTCAAATTAGCAGTTAGAGTTACGAGTATATTTACCTCTTAGAAGTTCATATTCTGTCTACTCCATTGTAATGATGTATTTGCCATAATATTAATAAACGTAGTGGTGTAATGACGTACGCATGCATAGAATATATCGTCAGTGAAATTATGAAGACATTAATATTCAAATAATAGCTACAGTACATAATGATGTATCATTATTATTGAATACATTTAGATATTGTGTATATGTTACTGTAAAAGCTCGAACTACGGTTAATCTTAAGATTTAAGTGTAAGTCTTAGGATTTACCGACATGAGTTGGTAAATGTAAGTATTTCTGAAAATACGACGACTTTTTCGAGCTTTTACCATTCGAATTCAGTATATGCTAGGTTTTACCTCTGTCAGCTGGTAGATGTTGGTTTCAGGAATAAAACAATGAGTAATTCTTAATTACTTAGGTACTTTCATCAACTATTAGACAAAACAGGTACATAGTATTATGAAAGTATCATAATATGATAACAAACTAATACCAACTTATTTAAATTATTTGCAATCATTTATTTTTCTTGTGTTTTGGTGTTCACATTTTTACTGTTTCCTTTTTTTATTCCTTCTGACTCATTACCAACGATGTTGTTTTCGTAAAAGTTTACAGAACTTTTAATTAGTAAAATATAACAAAAATGATAATACCATGGACTCCATGGCTATTTTATCCATGGCATGGACGAAATGTGAAGTGGAAAAAATCGGAATTATAATAACCCAGCATTGATAGTAGCGCATACCCATATCTAGCCTATCTAGGACACTGAAATTTTGTACTGCAAGCATCCTACTAATATTATAAACTCGAAAGTTTGTGTGGATGTTTGTTACTCTTTTCAAGCAAAAACTACTGAACTGATTTTGATGAAACTTTACAGTATTATTGTTTATAACCCAGAATAACATATAGGCTATAATTTATGGCGATCTGTGACAAATTAAATTTCACGCGGGTGAAACCGCGGGCAAAAGCTAGTATTTTATATGACATGATCTTACGTTGCTAAAGATAAAACAAGGCAGTGACATCATGGTTTGTTTAATTGTATTAAAATGAAAAGTGATACCGTGGTCTTTCTTTTTAGTTCTTACATTATTCGTACATTTAAACAATACAAAAAGGTTGCGCTCGTGTAATGCGTAGATAAGACCGATTATTATCTGTCAAAAATGCTTGTTTTGTTTTTCAACATTTACCGTGCCATTAATGTAAATCCTAAGATTTACCAACGAAATGGTGGTAAGAGTTCGAATCGCAAACCTTTTGGGACATTTACCATTAGGAATTGGTAGATCTTAGGTTTTACTAGAATATCTTAGGATTTACTGCAATTCGAGCTTTTACAGTAACATATACAGTCGACGATAAAGTTGTGTTTGTTTTGTTACAGGTAATTTCTACACCGCATTACTGTCGAGTTTCTGGTAAAGTGCCAAATCGTTGGATGAACGCCCGAACTCGCCCAGCTAATATTGCTCTGAAAGATATCTTTCGAAATTTCAGTTTCTAGTCGCTTTATTTCAAAAGTTTTTTGCCGTTTTCTAAAATACTATCCATGTACAGACCAGAGCGAGGAGCAAACAAAATAGGAAAGTAGACTCTACCTACCACAAAACACGTTCTAAATGAGTGTTAAGCACAACTTGTATCTTGTTAGAGGCTAAAATATTTCTCAAGACAAACATTGTAATAGTATGCGCATAGAAATCTTCTTCCCTTGAAAAGTTCTTTGAATCACAATAAGCAATGGGTTTATTTATTCTATTGTCCAAAAATATTCCAAAATCTGTCCCTAAATAAAAAAAGTCCTTAGCATTATTGGTCCCCTAACCTGCGTCATAATTTATATTAATTTCTAATCCTGGGTTAAACGTTATGACATTCCCCGTGTCCCGTTCGAGGGGCGAGGGGAGCGCGGGGGGTGCAGGAATGCGGACTACCTGCGCAGGAGTCGCGGGCCCGCCGCTAATCAATTTAGCTTTATTATCGTACCAATAACGCTTCATTACGACTCCTAGATTTATGCTCGACTGTTTGCATTGCTCTCGACGGTTTTGTGACCGAAACGTATTGGTCGTACACGCAGCTCGGCTTGGACGCTTGCCTAGGCGACTTTTTACGACCTCATGTTTATAAGTCGTCTCACTCGTTAAAATGGAAACAGAAAGAGATACTTTATCCTAAACGACGCGCAGCGATCTTTTATCTCCGTCTAATGAGAGTCGAATACCACTGGAAAGATTTAGCTCTCACATGAATTAATTAGGAGTGACGTTTTATGTAATTTGTGTATTCGTTTGGGAGTTATGACATGACGCATGTCAGAACGACCCCTCGGATTTAAAATGTGGCGAATAAAAAGTTGGGTCGTGTCGTGTTATCTGGGAAGCGGACCACCTGGCAACAGTCTGTCTGTCACCGAATCAAACGTCCGTCACTGAATGAGCCGCGCTTATTATCCCGTCTAACGATACAATAAAAGTTTTAAAGCGCTCGTCAAAACGGCGACGAAGCGTGATGTCTACCTATGCATACAGTACAATAAAATGTGTACATTTTGACGTACAAAATACTTTTAATTTTAAATTTAGGTAGGTATATGAGTCTTGACGGAATCTTGCATAATATTATACTTTTTTATTTACATCTTAAATTAAATTTAAAAAAAGCAAATAAATAACGATAATAAATATTTGGTACTTAGCGTATTCGATTGTATAGATTTACCGGACTCTAGAATATAATGTGTCATCCTAAAAATATCTAAAAACGTTTTTGAAAAGAAGACATTTATTTTGTTTGTTTTCGATAATTTTTAATTAATTTAAGAAAAAAATATTAAATTAGTTACCTCTACTAGTAGAATGTCGTAGGTCCCGTAGCCCTGCATTCCGCGGGACCGCCCGTTGGGGCGCTTAGCGCTGCCCGCGTCCGTCACTGTCATTGTTTATTCATCTCTGGACAAAAAACGGACAAGCGTGTGTCGGTATTGGTCTTTAACAGTTCAGTTAAAACAGGCTAGTGAGACAAGACTTTCAAAACCCATCAGAAACATAGGTTGGCTCCAAAAATAATTTTGGAGCCGGTCAAAGGCTAATTATTTTCTCTTTTTCTCTAAAGTAGATAAAGAGCTAGATCAAATTAGTTTTAGAGTAACTTATAATGACAATATACTTTTCTAACTCGATTTCTTTTACAATATTAAACTTACTTTCGAGTTAATTACGAACTGACCGCGCGTCAATCTACTGCAATGGTTCACATTCATCATGTAACGTAAGTAAAAGTCAATTATGTCAAATCATTTTATCAATCACTAATTAATTGGGCCGATAATTCGCGAAGACAATTGCGAATTAAAGAGAAACTGCCTAAATTACTTTCGTTTTCGTTTCTTAAACGAAATATGAAGAATGAAGTGAAGTGCTGCATCAAAGTGTATTGGCCATGACCATAAGCAAGCGCTAGTTTCTTTTACATCTCAAGTAATGAATAAAGATGACTTTTCTTACGTGTGACAGCATAACTCTCGATGTTTTCTTCGGCCATTTATGGAGGAAGAATTCAACATTTGCACATTGTAAACTGCTTATTAGGATCAAAACAAAACAATTCAAAGATAGCAATATACCTAGTTGAAGATAAAGAGTGGTTTAAAGATAAAAAGAATAGAGTTGTTAATCAAAGAATCCAATTACTTTGCTTGGAATCTGACTCAAATCTGGTTTCTGATTGATTCTGATTAAGAAGCTGATGTACGGATGGCAGCACATCAAGGTAAACGTCTTAATGTATTTGTATTAAGTGCTATTTTGCAAAGAATAGATTGTGCGGTTTGATGAGTCGACTGTACCATTTGTGTTGACAAAATTGTAGTGGAGAATGCGCTTTAAAATTAATATTCAGTGTAAGTTATAAGGTTAAACAGAACATACAATTTTATGTAAATAATCTGTATCTATACAAGCGAAAGGTCACTGATTGACTGACGAAACCGAAAATCACAGAAACTACAAGTACTAGGAGTCTCAAATTTTGCATGGGGGTTCCTTTTAGAACGTAGGTGCTCACTAAGAACGGATTTTACGAAACTCTATCCCTAAGGGGGTAAAACGGGATCAACGCGTACGAAGTCGCGGGCGGCCGCTAGTTACAAATAAAATTTGCTTTTAACGTCTACACGTGTAACAATTATTCCAAGAAACAAGGAGGTTGTTATTCAGAAAACAAAACACTGCCGTACTTTAATTAGTTTAAAAAATATTTGGTAAACAAAATGACAGCAGTCGTATCCCCGGGGTACAGCTAATGAGCGTAATGAGCCGGGCTCGATTAACATCTTGGGCTCTACAGTTCAGCCTTAAGACATTCGAAATTGTATTAGATTATTTGGAGGTTTATTCTGGAATAATAGTTGTTTTCGCTGTGAATCGCAACTAGACGTTTGTGTAGTCATTTGTTTTCTGGAGTGTGCGTCTTCAAAACACTTCTAATATATCATGTTACAATCGCTTTCTGACGTCATAAATCCATGTTCAAAGTCGTAATAATATATTTTTTACTCAGTTGATATACTCTACATTCATTTCACCATAAAATGTACCTTCTAAACATGCGCTTTCATTTTAGATTTATAAATTTCCTTTCATTGCGTACATGAAACCAATTCAATGAGATTATTACAGCCAATCTCATTCCTCTCAATTATGTAGAATTAAAAAAGTAAAAAGCAATTTCAAGTTGAACGATCGTTAAACAGTTGTGCATTTAACTTTGGCAATCGCGCTTTAAATATTAAAATAAGATTAATAGCCGCGATATCTATTAACCTTAGAATAGCTGTCGTGACTGTTGGTCGCGAATGACCACCGTAATAAGACCCCAGTGAATGTACGATACAGTAGGCCTTCCACGTAGATTGCTTCCCTGGTCTTATAGAGTACTGGGTTCTATTCCCAGGGTAGACTGAGGGGTGAAAAATCATTTTTGCGTGGCAATTCCCATATTAAACTTAAATAAAGTAGAGTTCAGGGTTAGATTCCCCTCTTTAACAGCGTAGAACAAATTTCACTATAATATCAGTTATAGCCAAGTTAATAGATAGGAAAGTTATGAAAGACCCAAGAGGTATGTTTGGGGAAGATATTAGTAGAAAAAAGGCTCCAGACCAGTAACTCTCCCAAGTCTCTATGTAGTGTTGTACACTAGAGTTTTAGGGGAAAATATTTTTCGTCAGCGGGTGCAATAGACCAAATGGCGTTCTTCTAACTGTTAGTGAGGACCAAGTCTACTGTCGCAACCTATTTCTACTGCACTAAGACCGCGAAGCAACCATTAACTACGTCAATTGAATCATTTGTTAAGCGGCCCGCACAAAGGACGCCCGATGTCAGCTAATTAGGAGTATTATTTGATTGAAATTTTGTTATAATTGAACCTTTTATATTCTCAGCAACGCTTGAGGGCATCGGAAGGTAATTAATCGTCCATTATTGATAAACGGGAAATTAGTCCAGTCATTTAAGCTTAAATTAGGTAAGAATCTCGGAATTAGAGATACCCAGCTGTAAGTCTGTAAATACTTGTATATTGACACCCTAAAAGTTGTCTCAAAACCTACATATGGTAGGGTGTAAGCAACTATTAAATTTTAAGGTCAAAGGTCACAAAAATCGGTTTTTTGCGCTTTTTTTGGAAATATCTCATTTCCTATGGGTTTTTTGCTATTTGTATTTATTATCAATATTGTAGAATACTAAATTCTCTACAAATTTTGTTGAAAAAAATTTTTTATACGGTGAACCGTTTTCGAGATAGAGGGCGGAGAGCGCGCGGTCACTGCATCACTTCAGGTCAACTTAAGCGGTTTAGGTTTTTCATACAAAAGGATTTTCCCGCTAATTCCCGTGGGAATTTCGGTAATTACTTGTTGTAAATAAGCTTTAAGTTTACTAAGGTACCTACATGCCAAATTTCAAGCGTCTAAAACTTCCGTTAAGCGTTTAGATTTTTCATACAAAAGGATTTTCCCGCTAATTCCTGTTCCCGTGGGAATTCCTAAGTAAACTATAACCTGCCCAGGTGTATTAAGAATAATTGTACCAAGTTTCGTTAAAATCCGTCGAGTAGTTTTTGTTTCTATAAGGAACATACAGACGGACAGACAGACAGACAAAAATTTTACTGATTGCATTTTTGGCATCAGTATCGATCACTAATCACCCCCTGATAGTTATTTTGAAAATATATTTCATGTATAGAATTCTGTCCGTCTGTATGTTCCTTATAGAAACAAAAACTACTCGACGGATTTTAACGAAACTTGGTACAATTATTCTTCATACACCTGGGCAGGTTATAGTTTACTTAGGAATTCCCACGGGAACAGGAATTAGCGGGAAAATCCTTTTGTATGAAAAATCTAAACGCTTAACGGAAGTTAGACGCTTGAAATTTGGCATGTAGGTACCTTAGTAAACTCAAAGCTTAGTTACAACAAGGAATTCCTGAAATTCCCACAGGAATTAGCGGGAAAATCCTTTTGTATGAAAAATCTAAACCGCTTAAGTAGACCTGAAGTGATGCAGTGACCGCGCGCTCTCCGCCCTCTATCTCGAAAACGGTTCACCGTATAAAAAAAGTTTTTAAACAAAATTTGTAGAGAATTTAGTATTCTACAATATTGATAATAAATACAAATAGCAAAAAACCCACAGAAAATGAGATATTTCTAAAAAAAGCGCAAAAAACCGATTTTTGTGACCGTTGACCTTGAAATTTAATAGTTGCTTACACCCTACCATATGCAGGTTTTGAGACAACTTTTAGGGTGTCAATATACACGTATTTACAGACTTACAGCTGGGTATCTCGAATTCCGAGGTGAACTTACTATAATGACTGGACTAAATCGCGTGTCGGAACAAACCGAAAGGAGATCAAAGTCGCCGCTAGGGATGCGATGAGCTGCGATGTTTGACTTTCATCAATTCTTTTTTAAATTAATATTACACGGGCTATTGGTTTCGATTGCAGTAATTGAGGCAATATGTGATTCTTTCACCGTGGCCTGTGAGAGCTTTAATTTTGAGGTACCTAGGTGCATGATGATGAAGTTATTTGGTGGTACCTAAACTATGTTTAATTTTTTTTTAAATATTAATTTCGAACTTAAATCGTGCAATACAGCCTTGCAGCACTTTTTCAGACACCAGGCATAAAAATACAGTTATCTTTATAAAGAACACAACTGTATTTTGTTTCTTTTCATCAAACTCGTCAAGCTCGTATTCTGTGGTCAAACAGGGTTGTTGCACTATTTTTCAATCTGTTACAGTCTATTTTTAATGCCTTAAAAAGCTTTTTCTTCTAGTAGATTCAGTTTATATAAATAAAAGAAGCGAGCAAGTCGTGCATCCCTAGCACCGTATCCTGTTACATAGATTTGATGTCTCGGTTGACATCGCACGCGCATAACGGCACAATATCAGTTAGACGGCCGATCCAACCAGTCCATTGCAAAAAAACTAACTTTTTTTGAAACTGTAGCTTTCAAAACACTGAAAAAAGTTCGAAAAAAGTCGAAAAATCGCGCAAGTAAGTAGTTGAAAACTTTTTCTCTTACACTATCGGACTTTTTAAATCGCAACTTTTTAAAAGTCGTCATGCTCTATGGTTAGATGTTGCCATTTTCAAACCGTTATCGAGGGTTTCGTGAAAAGGTCAAGTTACAAAACAATTCGTAAAATACCTACCCTGCGATACATAAAATTTAGCAAATGTAGATTTTTTTTACTAAAAAGGTTTCTTTTACTTGAACTCAACTACTTTTACCACCGTATTAATGAAGGTTACTAAGCCTTACGTACAACAGCAAAGTAACTAAATGATCCCGGTGTTATTTCCTAGACCAACAAGAACTTACGTTGCACTGGTATCTGATAGAAAGTGGTTTACGCGTGTGTATGTAGTCGCCGATATATTAACATGGCAGTTATCGGCTGCGCGAGCGCCGATACACGGTGTTCGAATTGGCGGGAAAATGGATGGACTTCCCATAGATACAATACGATAAGCTGTAGCCTCGAAGTGTTATTATCTTTTCAAATGTGTAGATTATTGGGTAGATTTTAGAAAGATTAATTGATTTTAAAAATGATTAATAATAATTGTTAATTAATTAATATTACAATAGTTTAAAAGTGATGGGAGCAAATAACACCAAGTAAGTAGTTTTGTTTTTTTAATTCTTTTTGCGTTTTCTGAATTTTTTTTCGTATTTTTAAAAAGGCTATTAAAAATGCTGAAAAAAATCAAAGGTTTTCTTTAAATTATTACTCGCCTTAGACTAAATAATGTTCTACTATTTGCTTTGAACTTAGTACATCTTTAACTATGGTGTGTCTAGATATGGTTTGATAAAATGTAGAGTCAATATTATTAAATAAGTATGGATATATGGACTGCGTTTAAAGCTTTAACAGTTGACACATTGATCTCTCTTTGACACTTTCATCAGTGTACCTACCATGAGTTTACGTTAGGTGTGCTCGCTAGCGAGTACGTCAAAAATCTCTATGAAGATTTTGTTTCTTGAAAGTAGCCGCTAGAGGCGCTGCACGATATGTCATACAATTAAATGTCATTTTTTTACGCAGTCGCTAGCGAGCACACCTAACGTAAACTCATGGTAAGCACACAGATATCCAGTAAGAAGTTGACATGCAATCATCTCACGCTTTGCTTGAGGCTGCATATTATAACGTCAACTTTAGATCTTCTTTCTGTACGGACGAAAACAAAAAAGTAAGTGTATTTAAATACACAGACAAAAGGTTTCCAATATTAAGAAACTTCGTAGGTACCTATATCGAACCTTTATTTTTGTTAAATAATTTTTATTGTAAATCTGATTATAAAATAAGATTTAATGATTAAACGTTGCAATGCTTATCATTTTCTGCAACCTAAATACGTTATCCATATTACTATCATGAATGATTTTATCAAGAAACAATATTTGTATCGTTCGTTATCATTTATTTACATCGTTAATGGCGGTAATCACGTTGTGATTTGATATAGGAGATAAAAATTGCACTGAATTTATTTATATTATATCATAAAAAAAATCATGACATCCAGTACTTAGTCTTATGCTTTATCCAGACATTAAATAAAGTAGATAACTAAAAATCCTGGCGACAAAATATAAGAGACTAGCTGACCCGGCGAAGTTCGTACCGCTTAAAATATGCTTAGATTAATCAGAAATAATGTAGAATTCTAATTGTGAAAGAATTTTTCAAATAGTACCAGTAGTTTCGGAAAAGTTTCCTATTAAAAACAAACAAACAAATCTTTTCACTTTATAATATTCTTCTTCTTCTTCTTATCGTGTCGACAACAAACCTACACAGCGTCAGCCCAAAATTCCGCCACAAAAATGTCGTTGTCAGTAGTTTATAATATTAGTGTAGACATTTGATAGAGTTCCTACAGGGCCTATTGTTCTTGGCCAAAAAGCTCTCGAAAGCTTACTTGCTAGATATTTACTGTCATGATAATGTTATATGCAATTTTACCAACCCTATAAGACTAGGTCCCTGAAAATCTCGTCTCGAATAGAAACCGAGTAAGCAGTAATAATGCTTAAAAAGAATATCCCATCAAAAACAATACTTGTCAAAAAAACCAAGTCTCGCAACTCAGTTGTTCTACGGTAAAAAGTTGTGAGATCCATGTAATACCAAGTCCAGGCCAGGAAATCTTTAACGTTTTACATAAATATATTGACTTGGCCATCGCATGAAAACACGTGTAAATTAAATTATTTAGTGCGATGGCCAAGTCAATAATTTATGTAAAACGTTAAAGATTTCCTGGCCTGGACTTGGTATTACATGGATCTCACAACTTTTTACCGTAGAACAACTGAGTTGCGAGACTTGGTTTTTTTGACAAGTATTGTTTTTGATGGGATCTCATTTCTTTTTGTATTTTGTAGACAGCAGTTATGTATCTAGAAAACTGGACCGATATTGAAAAATTTTACTCGACTTGGCGGTTGCACTACCGTGCCCCCAAATCTCATTTCTTTTTGTATTTTGTAAACAGCAGTTATGTATCTAGAAAACTGGACCGAAATTGAAAAATTTAATTTTACTCGACTTGGCGGTTGCACTACCGTGCCCCCAAATATTTTAGTTTTTCCTTGATTCATACACCAAACACTACTTATATTCCAAATTTGAAGCTTCTAGGTCTGCTAGAAGTGCCTTAGAATTTTGATGATCGGTGAGTCAGTCAGTGAGTCAGTGAGTCAGTGAGTCAGTGAGTGACAAAATTAAGTAACTTTGACCCGTTATAATTCCTAAACTACTGGTTCAAATTGAATGAAATTTTAAATATACCGTGTCTTTACAATGCCTGCATAGCTAATGAAAATTCAGCCTTCTAGTTTTATCCACAACGAAGTTACAGGTAGTCGAAAATGGCCTGAATTGCTTCGAGAAAAGGATGGTAAGGCCGTGCCGCTTTTTTGCTCGACTTGGTGTGGGCACTGCCGTGCCCCCAAATACTCATACGTTAAAAGTACTAATATTTTACACGTGCATTAATTTAGTGTTGCATTTTCATTATCTAATCTACGTGTAATCACTTCATAGTGATTCCCCGGTTCATCGATTTTATCGCTAAATTACTCACGAGATATCGATGTTAAGTGATCGATTGTAATAAAAATACCTACCTAATATGATTACACGTCGTCGCAATATGTTTTATGTCGTGCAGCTGGATTGAAGAAGCCATTAAGCGTTTTTATTAATTTTCAGTAAGTTCCTTTGGCTACATTTTACATGTTTTTGTATAAAAAATATTTAATTTACACTTTGAGTCAAATTTTGTAATAGTCTATTATTTAAAGATAACAAACTCTACTTAGTTTACTTATTGTTTTTTTTTCCACAATATTATTAAAGATATAGTAGGTACCTAACTAATTTATGATATGAGTTGAACGTTATTCCTAGAATACATCACCTGAATACTCAAAAGGTTTTCTGGGCTAGCTTATTAAACAAAAAACAACAATATTGTGTAACGAATAAGATTAAAAATAGACTGTTCCATATTACCGGCCGTTCGCTGTTAATTTGAAAGGGTCTATCTTTAAAATGTATTCACAAGGAGCCCTCGATCGGGCCCCGAGCGAGTATTTGCGGCGAAACGTTCGAAAATTACACAGTGTTCGCCTCTATCACGAATACTTAATATATTTGTCGGACCAAGCACAATTATGGGCAGTGCGCCGTGACGAACCGCTTCGTTGACCGTGGTCACCTCAGCCAGCGAACCTTTGGATGAGGCACTTCGCCATTTACCATAAGAATGGATGGAAGCGCGTCGAATTTTGAATTTGAATTTGGATTCGAAGACGGATTTGAAAATGGAAGATCAATTCGAAACGACCGAATAGGTGTGTTTGTTTGGCGCCTATTTGCTAAAGACATAGGCTGGGTTGCACCATCTTAAATAAACGTCAAAAATCTGTCAAACTTCATACAAAAACCACCGGTTATCGTTATAGTTACGGTCAAAGTTAGGTGGTGCAACTCAGCCTTATAATTTTTATGCCGTTACATAAGTACACGTAAGTCTCTAGCTAATCAGACTACGTTATTGTTGCAAAATCATACCTATTACAACTAGTTAAGGTACGTTAAGATAAGGAGTGAAGTAATTAATTTCATTGGTTTAAGAAATAGTTGCTTTTTACAAGCTTTATATTTGCAGTTTGCATTGTTTGTGAGCTCGGAAAAGTGCACTAAGATTAGGAAGACGTTTGGAAACCTTACGCAATTAAAGAATAAGTGTGGATGATACGCTTGGAATTCGAATAATTGCCGTTTTCATTCGTCACGGACTATAAAAACTGTTGTCCGACACGATATTAAGGAGTAATAAAACACGCCGAGGCATGAGGGCATCATTATTGTTATTTTCATCTAAGTATATTTCACATTCTGAATGTCAATCCTTTCTTTGATCCTTGGGAACATAAAAACAGGTCTTTAAAAGAAAAAAAAAAGACTTTTTAAAAGAACTTAAAAGTTCTTAAAGACTGCGGCTGGGTTGCACCATCTGACTTTAAGTTTGACAAACGTCAAAAATCTGTCAAACTCCATTCAAAAAACACCGGTTATCTTTATAGTTACGGTCAAAGTTAGGTGGTGCAACTCAGCGTGCGTGTTAGTAAAAAGGTGCAACGTGCTTGCTCTTGATTACAATTTTACCCGAGGGGAGTAGATGCGGTCTATGATAAAGCAATCTTTCTTGTCTGCTATCTATGATACAAATCCATTATTGGCTACATATTCATGTATTTCATTTAATCTAAATTCTGCCCTAACCTTCTAAAGTTAAAGTTATAGTTATTTAGACTTTTATATTAATTATGCTTAACTAATTTCAATTAAATTTATTAATTAAATTGCCTCAGGTGGGAAATAAAATCCAGGACTTTTCGCATTTTGGGCGAGAGCTCTGACCATTACAAAGACATTGGTCAACCCTGATAAAATTGTATGGCGCTTTAAGCCAGTGAAGCTTCTAAGTTTAAGGCTGGGATGCGCTATCTTACTCCAAAAGTCTATCATACTCCGTACAAAAAACATCCTTTATTAGTTCCATTTAAAGTAAGGAGGTGCAACTCAGTTTATAGATAAAATGTTCCAACTTTTACCAACAAAAAGTCACATCTACACAATCTTAGCTCCACGATCCCCGCTCAGCCGCCTCTAATTACGGGTGAGAGCTCGATCTGTAGGAGACAATGTCTGCACTTGTTCGGCCATTACCGGTGTTTCGTCACGACACACCTGCCGCGATGACAAATTCCGTGACATTAATGACACGACACGCAAAACACGTGTAACTCTTTGTAAGTTGACGAGGCGTTGGCGGGAAGGCGGGCTTTTATGCTTGGAAAGTTAACGTGACGTTCGGTTTACTGTGTTTCATAAATGCTATGTAGATCAAAAAATGATTATGTTTAGCACACTGACTACTTTTTACCCGACTGCGCCAGAAGGAACGTTAATTCTGTGACTAGCTAGAATTGAACGTATCGTTCGAAAAACGCATCATCCTCCTAAGTGCAGTCGGGTAAATAGTGGTAAGGTCCTGCGCACTGATGATCATGTAGAGTTTCAATTATGCTATAGGAAAACTCTTTTCTTTAAGTAAAATAACTTGTTAGTTCTTACAAAAATGTGTTTGAGTTTTAAAAGTAATAGGAGTAGTAAGGAGATTGTCACATTAATAATCAATTTATTACGGTCATAAATTAATGGCGATGCATAATTTTAAGTGGAAGAAATTTTTTACAAGAACTCTGTTAATTCACATCATGGTTACCTTACAAATAAGGTGTACAAGTACCCATAACGGTTGTTTTCTCCAAGATCCACGTGTCTCTTGGAATTTAACACCATAAAAGTAGTGTACTCTAAAACAAGTTTATTAAAACTCGGTCATTTGTATAATGTGTACAAAACTCGGTAACGGTCCGAATGCGTTTTTGGGAAATTCTCCAAGATTCCCTCAAAACTAACAGTTTCCTTAAATCACTACGTGTGGTGTAGTGTAGTGACGAAAATAAGTTATTAATTTCATATACTTGACTCTGACTTTTTAGATAAAAAGTTTAGCATAATTATATCTTCGATTTCCTGGTATTTAAGTAATTAGAAAAGTAACAGAGCCCTATTCAGAACCAGTGGATGCTATGGAGTGTATAAATATAATTTATAGTATCAAACTAATTATGCTTTATAATGCTGTTTGACCAAAAATTACATACTAAATATATATTATTACATTTAGTTCTTGGGATATAAGTACATAGTTTGACCCAACTCACCATCAGGTCAGATACAGGCCAAGAGCTTCCTCGTTGTTGATAAAAAAAAACTACTAAACCCGAACTTGATCTTGCTTAACTTTCCAATCTTACAATTGTAAATAATTGCGGCTCTACTATGAAAAATATTTATGCATACGAAATAGCAGGCACATTGCAGCTACTTAGGCTGGACTCCACCAAACTTTGACCGTAACTTTGACGATAACCGGTAATTTTTGTATGAAGTTTGACGGATTTTTACGTTTGTCAAAGTTAAAGTAAGATGGTGCAACCCAGCCTTAATGTCACACAAACGTACTTTGACACAGTAAGACTCCAAGCCTCATCATTAGTCATTATTCTAACGTTTCAAAATCTGGCGGAGGTGGTCGTACCTTCACTCAGAGCCTCGAACGGTTCTTTGAGGTCATCGACAAATACACGCCCCCATTAGCAGTCGTTATTAGGGATGGCGATTTGGAATCCAATTATCGATAAAAAGGTAGTTTTTTGTAGAATTTATTGAGATATTATTTTGTCCACCTAAAATTAGAAGATGTTTGTCCGTCCATCAGGCACAGGATGAAATTTTAGATTTAAATTTAAATAATAAATTTAAATCGGCCAAAATTTCGTAATACCTAAATAAAATTGGAGATACTTTTGATGACACAAAGATAGAAGACCGTCTAAATTGCCATTTACAGTGCAATTCACTGTAAATGGCAATTTAGACGGTCGATCGACAACTTAATTTTAATAAATCGTATCAGGCAAGATGATCTTTAATTTTTCCTAAGTCGGGAAAATTAAGATGGATTCTAAACCATTTCTTCAATCTATGATTTGCATCGATTCAATTGTCGATATTTTTAGGAAGAATCGCCATCCCTAGTCATTATATGCAAAAATACATTACCTCCGATATAAATGCATCGTTATGGACTGTTATCTGGGTATTTTCTATTTTAAAATGAACCTTTCTATCGGCGTTTAACTGACCATTATTAGCCCACCGTAAATGCATATCACGAGCCCGTGTAAGGTGTAATTTTGTATTGCAACTGACCATTACTAAGTGTGTGAGCTGACATTTGCTGCTCGTACTAGTCTAGACAGGAGCTGTCAATGAACGAAAATAGGTATTATTGTTTTGTTATAGGTAATAGCACGTAGCATAGTTCTTGCAACTCACGAAGGCGAGTGAGCTTTACTTGTGTGTGTTAAGTGTACATGCACATAACGATAGTGCAATGTCTATCAAAACTTCTGAAAAACGAACAGTAGCAAGCCACTACACAATATGTAAAGCTCACTTACCTTCAAATCACTACGCAGTACACACGTTGAGAAATATACGAAAAGGAGACGCCCTGTAGTACTTATTGGTTACTTAATTACCTAAATATTTATGCGTATTTGTAAAACTACGTACTGTTTGACACTAATTACCATATTCAAACAGTTGTTCTTACGGGCCTTGGTTGAGCGACGTAAAAATTGAGAATCATCGTTAACCTCATATTGTCCACATGTTGTATGTTATTGAAAAATATAGTTTTCAAGCTTGATAAACATAAATATGACTAGGTTTTAAATCAATAGACTAGACTAGACCATTCCTTTAGCAGTTATATCTTAGGCTGAGTTGCACTACCTAACTATGACGATAACCAGTGTTTTTTGTATGGGGTTTGACAGACTTTTGAAGTTTGTCAAAGTTAAAGTAAGATGGTGCAACCGAGCCTTAGGATTGTATTTTCCTTCTGGTATTACCTGCTCGCTATAGCTAGAATTATCGAAACTTTTCGGCTGTCACGGGACATGTGACGGAGAAATAATAAAATCTCGTCATAACACTGCCCGTAGATTCACGACGCCACTCAGCCAAATGGATCATCAATAAAACAGTCGAAAATTGGCCAGCTCAAAAACTTACTGGCAATAAGTAATTAATGACACACACACCGAAGGCGGCGAATGTTTAACACCAATGGAGTTACCTAATGGAGCATGACAATTAACTGATGGAAAAGTTAAAATCGCGAGCGATTGGATAAAATTAATCAATGGCGGGCCGGCCCGGAATGGATATTTTATGTTCCCGTGGGCGAGGAGTGGGCTCCAATTTGTCCGCAGTTTTTTAATTAGTATGGATGTGAGAGGAAACGAATCGGTTTTTATGCTTGCGCCCGCCGCTGAGTTATTTGCCAGAGCGAAATTCCGGGTGACTTTTTGACGATCAGACCCGCACTACCAAATACTATCAATTTGATTGGAAATAAATGAAAGGGTTGTTGTAACGTAACTAATTGGAAGTTGGCCGTTTTCCGAAAAAAGTTCTAGTGCACGCGGAAATATTTCCTTCCTTTTTTGAAAGAATTTTACTAAACGTATCAAATTCAATTAGTTATTTCTTGAGTAAAAAGTGAACGCGATAGCCAGATGTTTATTTTATCTACGATCACCGTAAAAACAAAAACAAAAACAAAAGAATCGCTACCTTAGCATAAATTAACACTAATAAAAAAACATGTATCTCCCGCGAATGGAATGACAAATAGCTCCCATCTTGCGAGCTAATCATTTAATCATCGAACACCGATACACCTGTTAATCCGTCCCGGTATCACGTGACGAGACGTACCGTGACTCGGAGGGAGCGTCTTCCCCCCGGGTAATTAGGCTCACATTCTCATTCCGTTTTCGCGTTTAATTTCGCCGGCGGTTTCGCCTTAATTACGTTATTCGCGGCGCCCGCTCCGTACCCCGGCAGTTAAAAACAAGTGACCAAGCTTAAGAGTTATCACTTATCACTCTTGCAGTTAAATGACGGTCTTTTTACTAGAAAGAATATAAAAATATTTATATGTTGGTTGTACTACAAGATATCCTCATAACAGGCCTAATACGTCATCAGCGTAAAGAGTAAAGTCCGAAAAAGATTATTTTGCGTTCACATTTCAAAGTATTCATAATTTTTTCCTCAATTTCTGCCGAGTAGCAGATTTGGAGGTGACTTGCCAAATTTTCCTGTATCGACATCAGTTCTAATAGCCATTCACAACTATTCATAAACGCACAAAACCGTTTACGGAACACTCAAAAAGTATTGAATGGACGGTTATTTACGAGGATCCAAATATCATATCATAATGGAAACCTTTGACGAGGTGCAGTCCCGAAATGTAGAGTCATCGCGCTTATTGCTGACAAATACTTTGGAAGGAGGAACGAGGAAATAAAATACTAACAAGATGACTTACGCTTTTACACTTAACATTGGAAATTTGAAATTTGCAGTTCATCGTTGTAATTGAAAAAAATCACTTAGCAGGTAAATAGGCAGGAGTGGGCTCATCGTCCCGTTTTGTTGTCGGGTGGTTGCTAATAAGATTTTTAAACGGCAACAAAGTATCCAATCAATGGGGCTTGAATAATGAAAACGCCACCTGCTAAGTTCTCAGCCCTCCCCCGCGAGCCTAAACACGCACCGAAACACACGAAAAAAACAAACAAAACCTTAATACTGAAAGGTAAGACACATTTCGCCTTGCAACCTGAAATTCGGACTCAAACAGACATAAGTTTGAGTAATTATGCACAATTTCGTTCCGTGCCCCGCAACCTGACATTATTATTTTTTATTTATGAACAATGAATTGTAAAGTGGGGTTTCGTAATTTCGTAGTGATCTATTGTGTTTATTTGTAGCGATAATTACCTACCAAAAGTTTACTGGGTCATAATTAGCCAGTTAGAATTAAATCATATCACTCTGAATGACATTTAAGTACTCATTGTTTAATATAAATAATACATTATCGTTATCAATGAAATCATTATGTAGTATTAAATTATGCACGTGCAGGCGCGTGTCGCGCATTCAATCCATTCATAGTACAAATAGCATTACGATACGATAAGATACACAAGTTAATAATATTTGCAAATGCCACACAATAAATACAAATCAATAGAGACTATTTGTAAGCGATCAAGATGATATTCACTCCTACGAACGATTCGTGTTGATGCTTGGTAGAATCCACATCATGTCAACTAAAGGTACTGGACTGGACGTAAATACTTCAAAAAGGAGAGCATGATTTCCCTTTTTTTTTGGCCTTCTTTGGTTGGAATTTTATTGGCGGTCAAGCTCTAGATCCTTGGCCTCAAAGGAGTTTTAGAGGTGAGAACGAGTGGTGGAGTCCCATTTCTTCTTGAAGTTGTCAGTCCTATACTCCTTACTTATTTCGTACATGCACGAACATACTGAACGAACTTCCACCGTCTATTACATTCACAACGTGGCTGTGGGATCCATCATGGAAACCATCTTAAAAGTTGAAGAAAAGGGAAAAGACGAAAGGCAATTCGCTTCTATTGAATTTAACACTTAATTCCCGACTCTACCAATAGTGCATACCATGAGTTTTACGACCTAGCCCACACAACTCGCTTCTTTACTCCATGCATTCATTCTTTTATAGCACAAAAAATGCAATCGTTTGTTAGTCTCATACATTGTAGCAGAATGTTTACATTCGCTTTATTCGAAAAGTAAATAAAAAAATGTGAAAATGTGTGACCCCTAAAGAATGTAAGTAGCTAGTTTTTAGGGTTACGCTATTAGCTAAGGAACAGTAATTTACTGACCAATCCATAATAAAAGGCTTCAGTTTTAAATCAGTCCATTATTTTCCTCACCTATTTAGGAATTAAGATGTTATCGTTAGACGATATTTTAACGAGTCCACTCCAAAAAGTTCGCAACAAAACAGAGACATTAGTGTCCTTTTCGTAGTTTGGTACGGAGCTGCGCACGCGACGGCGCTCATTAGAAGGCACGCAACGCGGCGTTTACACGCCACGAATGTTGGCCCTTATGGCCGTCATTAGTTGCCAGCAAGTGTAATGGCTTGCCACACGCTCGACAGTCGACACCAAGTCTTAGGCTGAGTTGCGCCATCTTGCTTAAACTTTAACAAAAATCTGTCAAACTCCATACAAAAGACACGGGTTATGGTTATAGTCACGGTTAAAATAAGGTGGTGCAACTACCTTATGGTACAGGCCTTACTTGATTAGGTAAGGTATAACTGGAAAGCATAGTAGAGCTACAGAATGTATTTATTCAGTAACAATATTATTTGACTCTGTAAAGAAAAACAATAAAGTTTTGAATGAACAATCTTTTGATGAAGCAATTACTCTGCATGCTAAAGATTTTACTGACTCTTTTAAAATACGTCTACACTTGAAGTTCAGAAAACTTTATCAGTGGGTCATATTTTTAATTTCTTCTACTGCCCTACTTTTAAACACCATAAAGGGGGGGGGGAACTTTAATAAGTTTTTGTTTAAATAGCCCGTTGACAATTTCAGACCCCCAATTATAATTGTCATTCTCATCCCATTCGACAATAAATTAATCTAGACGTAACTACAACCCTTTTATTATGTCAGACACAGAAATTAAGCAAATTACATTCAGCAGAGCAAATCGTTCCAAAAGAAAGGGCTACTGAAATAATTGTCTACTTTACTCTCGGAGAAATAGAATTACAATCTAAATTAATTACGCTTTTAAAGCGTCCGTTATTCTTAATTAGTTTCTGCACCGCAGCGGAAGCGCCGACTCGCGCTCCTAATGAAGGGTAGTTTCAAATCAGTGCGTTTGATCAACTCTGTGCAGTCTTAATTACGGGACCCGTTCCGCGCGGGACAATCCGGTTATTTATGACTACATAAGCTTGATTATTCTTTAATGAATACTTGTTTTAAAACGTTTAATTAAGTTTTATGGCGACAGGGCCGCTCAGACGTCCCGCCGCTCCGCCGGCCGCGAGCTAATTGGATCGGGTTGACGCACCGCTCGCCCCCACCCCTGGCGAACCCTCTCCCCTCCACCGCCCTCCTAATTGTATGAAATTGCTAATTGGAAAATTTTATAAGCGCGGCGGCCCGCAGGCCTATGCCCCAATCCATCGTGCTCTGTCCAAGAAAAGTTAATTCCAAGGGTCACCTCTTCTAAGTTAATTTTGTGTATTGAAACTTGATTAATCGTGACAGGAAAGTGGTCTAATCAAGTCAAGGGAGAGTCACAACTGTCATGTGTTAACTCGTTGACATTCCTACAATGGACGCTCTTACAATGTGTTTGCAAAATAGTTAACATAACTGGAACAATACATATTGCGGTTACATTCAGAAAAATATTTATAAACCAATAATTTGCCTAAATCTTCTGTTCCTAATATTTAAAATAATTTGAACAACAAATTAAATTACCTCTCATTTGTCCCCAGGGCGTGTAATTGTGGTGGTCGGCGCGAGCGGTCCCCGCTCCAACCGTCAAGCTGGCAGCGAGCGCGTTAAGCATGAACGCTCACTACCACGGGTATGCCGAGCTCAGCTCGCCGCACCCGCCGTCTCCCGAGGCGGCCTTCGCGGCTAACGGCCACGACTACCCTCACAACAACAATAATCCCGCGCTCAAAGAATGCGCCGGCTGCGGCGGCAAAATCGTCGAGAGGTTCCTTCTACACGCGCTAGACAGATACTGGCATCATGGCTGCCTGAAGTGCACGTGCTGTGGCCAAGCCCTAGCGGACATGGGCAGATCCTTCTACTTCAAAGGTGGCATGATCCTGTGCAAAAGCGACTACACAAGGTAAATATCGCATGCTCTACATTATTTTTTAGTTGTAAGCTGAGCTATTGAAATTCTGTTCAAATATTTTTCTCATGATCCCAAAATCTACCAATGTAAAAAAAAGGTTCGCGTATACAACAACAGGTTAAAAAAAAGATTGTACGGATGATGCACTTCTTTCACTTCAGATATGTAGAGACATCATACACAAAAAACTTCAAATAATTTAATTGAAAAGAGATAACTGATCTCCAATGTGCAAAAAGTATAACTTAGTTAATTTAGCTAAAAAGCTCGTTTAAAATCTTCGTCGCAAGATTAGAACACCCTGGCATAGTTTAACCCCATCTCCGGAACAAACAATGGACACCGAATGGCTTTTCTAAATCCTGACAGACACTGGACCGGCTCTCATATCCATTATACATTGCTTCGTGCCATGATGCAGGATCAATGTAGTATACGTACCTATAACACTCTTTCGTCTTGCTTTCTACCGAATTTAATCAACTTCCAAATCGAATTTAGCTAACCCCGCTCCAGGCTCCTAATTAGTGCCTGTTACGGCGCGGAATTCGTATAGCGGCTCGCGATCGATCTTCCCACTGATCATCGATAAAGGCTCAGTTTTTAGTCCGTCATCTTACGATGACAATAGCTTGTCTGTCAAACGCCCAAAAAAGTATACCGAGAAAGCCGCGGGCGCATTGTTATGAAAATGCTTGGAACCGTATTTTCTACCTGAGAGTGGGACAAAAAGTACACAGTTTTGCACACAACGCGATCCACGCCGCGCTGGGATCGTCTAAATTGGTCTCGTTAAGACGCTAAGGATTAATTTAGGACGTAGATAACAATGTTTTAATTAAACTCATACAGCAATTGTTGCTTGGCTTCGCTGATGTAACCGGTAGGTACGGTTAGGCCACGGCAATGTCAACGATTATGGAAATTTCAAAGATTAACTGTTAGCTATTCGTTGTGTGGAAATAGAAGGGGTATTGGCAATTCATTTGCGATATTTCGACCAGACCATAACTTGCGGAGTCGTAAGAAACGCTCGTAACCAATTTGGGACGAGGTCTATTCAAGTTTGATCGTATCCATAAAATTAATTGATATGGAATATACCACAATTAGGCTGGTACTTTGTATCTATTAAGTCCAACCATAAAATTATCATCGCATAGAATGAGACCTAATGGAAAGGTTAAATTAATTAAAATTGTTCAATATAGCATCAATTATAATTTTAAACTCTTCTGCGTAGGAGTGATGATTGTTAAAATATTTAATCATCTTCATAAGATTCAAAATCGAACGTCTCATCCTTCATAAAGTTTGGTCAATTAATGAATCAACAAAAAGTAAAACCAAACTTACCTAAATCTGCGTCAAACATAATTATCACAGCTTTTAATGATAACAGATCTTATACAGACATCGAGAATTTGTTAATGATGTTCAAAAATAAGTCCCACCGCACACACTGGGCAGAGTAAGGGTCCTACTACACAAAAGTGATTAGAAATATTCGGCACTCTATCTCTCACACTCCTGCCATTTCTTATTCATCTCGCAATCTCAACAAGACCGCGGACTAACGTGACAAGATATACATTTATTTATTTAACAATTGGTAGATAATTTCACATAAATTATGATAGAGTCAAAAAGACACATACATACTCGTAGAAAGTTAGTGAGCGTAATCTATAAAGTTATTTTTTTTCTAGCAGAACATTTTTAAATACTGAAATGTATTTCTTCAAGCGGAATCGAAAGGGTGGAACCAAGAGTGAGTAAGAAAGATAGAACTGATTCAATGTCGACTCGTTTTGCAGAGTAGACCCTCAGGTACAGAGTGGGGCGGCCACGTGGACCGCAGCTGCCCGCACCCTCGCGCTAATTAGCTAAACGCACGGCATTCCACCCAATTACCGACAACACCCGCTTTTTGGGGTCCCGTTGTCAAGGTGACACAAATAGATTTCATCTAAGAATCTAGGGCGTCTAGTAGAGAGAGTATAAACGCGTTTTATTAGATTTCATTCATCTACACTACGAGATAATGTTCTAACCATTAACACAGGGAAAGGTAGAGCAAATTAAAGATGGAGAAACAAAAATTTCGCTTTTATCATGAAAATCTTTTATTCACGAATGATAAATGTATTAAAAATATAAGGAAAATTTCAGTAAGTAGTAAGTAAGGATTTTTTCTGGCGGGGTATTGACACAGTGACAGAACCCTAGGTTATTTCTTGTTTAGGTGTAGCACGTGTACCAGTGCTGGAATTACACATAATTTCACTCATCAAGTGTGGCACGAGCCACTGCAAGCGTTCCACGACATCCGACCCCGTGTTTGGCGTTCATATAAATTCGTTTTACACTGATTTCCCTTGTTTACCGGCGGTTGAGCCAAACTAGAGCGAAGAGTGGGCCGACCGCGGCGCGGCTCGTGCGTCGTAGATTCGATAAAGCTCGTCTCACAGTTGACAGAGACGGCGCGGCTAACGAGCGGGGCCGGCAGGTGGGGCCGGGGGCTGAAGAAGTGCGGTTCCGTGCATGTCTCTGCTGATTGACCCGCGTCACTCGGCAAACAACAACTAACGAGTCGTCCCCCGCGCCTTCAGGTAATTCGCTCGAATCACTCCCGCGGCCGCCCGCCGACTTTACTTACACGCCTCCACTGATTGAGACTCCTTAACGAAATTAACGCTCACTCACGCAAACAACTGCGCGTTTATCCGCCGCCTTTTGTCCCGATATGATGGATTGCGGTCTCGCTCCACAAAGACGCTGATGATCCTTCGCGCTGCTGATTACTGTGTGCGCACGAAATTAGTAAGTGTTACGACGTATGCGGGCACGAAAGCGGAAGCGTTATATAAACATTAGCCGGCTTAATTCGAGTTTTATAATGATTTATAACGCCTCTATTGTTTGGATGAAGACGTTAATGCCATGCGTGTATCGAACCCGCGGTACAATGTTCGACTGTGTGTAAATGAAGCGTATACGGGAGAATCGACGTTAAGTTGACTATTGAGATGGGACGTTGTCTTCCGGAACATGTTTAACAAAAAGCTTGAAAAAGGCTTCCTTTATAAGTTGTTACCACCTATGGGATCATTCTGCATAAATTATTTGGAGGTCATGAACTAGATAGGTCGCGATTCGTTCTAGATAAAACAAAAACTATAATCATAATAATATTTTTTTCTGTTCCAACATGTTTTTAATAAGTATGTTATACATATATCAGGCTGTTCAATTTAAAGGTCAACCTATCCCTAATTATTTCAAAACAAAGCAGTCCCATTACAACTCAAATACATCTCATTACATCCGATCGTAAACCTAAACCTTGAAAAAGTCCCCACGCAACATAGGGCACGTCCACCTATCAGTTGAAAGCGGGTTCGTTAGGACGCGTGCGGGCTCCGTCAATCAAGGCAATTGCCGCTCAATCGGCAATCAGCCCCCGCCCGCCTAACGAGCCGGCCCCGTGAAATACCAACTTCTTAAAACTAACTCCTGATGGCTCGGTGTTGTGGAATTCGACGCGGGTTTTTGCAGTTTTGCTGCAGGATTTATGCACTTGGATTTCTTGGATCTACAGTAATTTTGCAAAGGGAAAATAACTTTATTTCTTTGACTTGCATAATCAATAAAAATAGTTAATATTCTCATAAACATTGAAAAAATACTCGAAATCTGAAAAAGGGGGGATTAAAGTTTAAAATCAATGTAGGTACATGAACTGGAAAAAGTACAACATGGATAATTTTAAAGATGTGCATAGTCGCGGGAAACAACTAGTACATTCCTACCTAGTTTATAAGAAGTAAATCAAGGAGCGATTCCCTCCCCGCGAGCCTAACGAGTTGACCCCGCGAATCACCAACATCTAACTTCCACCCGGATTTGCAATAGAATTTATGACGAATCTTTTCTGTATCCGAACGCGATTGGATTCTTGTTGCATGAAAATTCGAGACGTGAAATGGTGCATTTTTAGGGTTCCACCTTTTAAAAGCAAAATAAGAACCCTAAATGTGTGTCAGATCGTCAGCTGGCTGTCAATACTCATTCGGGAATCAAAACATAAAGGTCCTCCTGACCTGGAATCATGAAATTTGGCAAGTAGCAATATCTTAATGTAAAGGAGACATTTTTCAGGAATTGTAGAGTCGATAGAAAATTTATTCTGAAAGTGAGTAAGGAAGAGTAGGAGAAAAAGGAGAGTACGGAACCCTCAGTGGGCAAGCTCATCTTGCACTTGGGAGGCTTCTATCAAATAACATAGCTTCAAAGCAATCACCAGGCAGAAGTATTGATAGGTTTTTGGACACGTGTCTGAGGACATTGAGACGTCTTTAAGGCTGGGTTGCACTATCTTACTTTAACATAACATTGACAATCGTCAAAAATCTGTCAAACTCCATACAAAAACACCGTTTATAGTCAAAGTTACGGTCAAAGTTAGGTGGTGCAACTCAGCCTAAGAGTTCAAGATATTGACGGTCGGAAAGATTTGGCTTGTAAATTCGTTATAGAGGACCGATAACTTCTGTAAAGTTGGTTAAGTAGGTAGGTCAAGGATATGAATTGCCTCCACAGAATTAACTGCCTGTTTCTCTTTATTTTTCTGTTATTTTCTTACAAAATATCGGCCAAAAACATTCCGTATTACTTACATAATTTCTCTAAAAGATAAACTTCTACTATTTAATAATACTCCTACAGCAAATGAATAAATGATACCAATAAATATATCTAACAGAGTACAAAGCTGTCAACTTTCGTCCAATTTACAATCTAGGACACGGGTGAAAATCGACGCCAAAGAAATAACCCTTTAAAATATGTAGTACGAACTGCTAACTGCAGTTACACTAACTGGCGCATTTGCAACGCCTCGCTCCTCACTGCGAACTTTTAGCCGTGTATAACTATTAGTTCTGACTGTATTTCGTTTGAAGATATATGATGTTTTTCAGATACATATTACTAAAAGCATTTGAAAAAGTTTTAGAAGGACCTAAGCTTAACTTTAGCTGTATTTGGGACCTGTTTAAGCGCTCTAGAACTGAGTAGATACTGAATAAAAGATTCGATTTGAATTGATTTGATTTAACTCTTACACTAAGTGTCTATTTTTCTGACTTCATCTGTCATGAAACTTTAAAATGACCACTGTTTTAGGGTTTGTTCTTCATGGCGCCCAACGTGTTAAATTGCATATCCTTACATCGTTTTTCTCACTTACACAGCAGTTGTTAACTCAAAACGTTCGATTTTTTAAAATAAAAAAAACTAATCTGTTTCCAAAAGAGCTAGTACAGTCGACCGTACATTAGACTATCGATACATTTTCATTGCAAAATCACCCCTATGACAACTACATAAGAGACTTCAGTTAATGTGTTGTCTGTACAATGAAGGCCCGCGCAATAATATTTTGTTTAGTCTGCGTCAGGGCTAACGACTGGCCCACGTAAGCGGGAACCGCAGACGGAATTTCCCCACAGAGTAGTCTACGTATCCTAAATATGGAAGTTGGAGGGAAATTTAATCGGACACACGACTTTTTTACTGTCATGAATACGAATAAGCGATATTCAAATAATGTGACCGTTAAATTGAATGTTTTTTTTCTTTATATTTTTATATAGAGGCCTACGTAAGCTACGATTAGTTTATAGGACTTGAGTTAAATTCCCAGATAAGACACACACTGTAATTGTTTCCTTTGGTTACATTGCATTTTGCAGGCTTAAATAATCTAATTGCCTGAAAAAACCTAATTCTGATGTAATTAATTAAAAACAGGAACTTACAGAACACTTAATTCTGTATTTACGCTTCGAAAAAAATTCGCATTAGATTGTAATTACATTTTAATTAAAGAAACTAAAAAAGCCTTACTTTAAATCTCATTAGCAACATTTAATAACACCCCGAGTATCGGTTCTTTTCGTCCGTTTTTCAATTCCCTTTCTCTTCCAACTTTTAATAAAAAAAATGTTTGCGTTAATTAACGTAGAATTCGTGCACACCACAGTTCCGTAAAACTGTATTATCACGAACATAATATTTATTACTGGATGTCGAAACGTATTTATTAAAGGCCGCGGCCAGGGGCGGGCTCGGCGTCCAATTTGGCCAGTCGTTAAGGCGCAAAAGACGCACAGTTTAATTGCAACCGCTCGCCCCTAATGAGGCCCTGTGTCCCGGACTCGAGCGATCTCGTGCACAAATTGACATTGTACGTAAATTGATGTCGCCAAACTACGCTGTGGGACGCTAAAGCCCGGAGATTTTAAAGATACACTAACTAACGTTCGAGTTGGGAACTGATAATGAGCGGTTCTAAGGTAAACTCCGCCATTAAGTTGTTAATAGCTTGTTTTGTGCTACAGTTTTTGGGTTTTATTTATTCCCTATGATAACAAACATGACTAATTGATAAGATTATTTAAATAATTAAGCATAGTTACAAAACGAAATTACCAAAGTACACCTTAAACCTTACAAACTGGGAACTTACATGACTACCATTAAAGTCCTGGAACCATCGTAAAGAATCAAATTAATCTAATCCATATAACTCACTTCTACTGCGCTGGAGATCCAAAATACTATTAGGTTTGGTTGCAATACTAAAATGTTATTCAACTTTGACCAAGTTAGTTGTTTCGGTACATCGGTCTGGAGCGCGATTGGATTACGCCGGCGTATGACTTCGATTAATTTCGTTTGTCTCTTTGTCCGGCCAATGTCCGGCATCTCTGAAACTAAAACCGTCCGGCATAAGCCAGAGCGTGCCTAATCTTAGCTCTCAACTCGATTACTGGCCAGTCCGGCCCTGTTCAATATTGAGTTCAATATTATTGAACATTTCAAATTCTATTCGCCGTTGTTTATGTGCTAGGCAAATGGCTAATGCTGAGTCTGTTCGTCAAGCAATTATGTTGTTTCGTATCTATTAGTTATTTGTATCACAGAAATAGAATATTCCATTTATATTTGGTAATATCCTATTCAATTATTTCACATTCCGAAATATTTTCGTTGTATTAGCTAACAAAACTTGGATTTGCGAGCCAGTTTCATTAATTTTAATGTTTGACTTATTCTATGCTAGAAAACTCCCCTATCCGTCCCCCGGACACGGCCTGAGCCGAGGTCCGAGCCTACCGTAGCGCCCTCAGGCCGCGTCCGTAGTCCCCTCGATCGGGCCCACTAGAGTGAGCCCGCCGTAGGCTGGACTTTGGTCCGACGCGGACGAGCCTGGGCTTCGCTACGCGAAGCCCACACTCGGCCTCGTCGGCACGCGCACCGACGATCGCCAAACGGCTAGAGTACCTTCTGTACTCGCCACTCTGCCCGGTGAAGCTGGAAAAGCTCCTCAAGCTACCAGCGCGCGTCCCTTCAAAAAAAAAAAAAAAAAAAAAAAGCTAGAAAACTAACAGTAGTGGCATCAAAATTATTTTATGTGTAAAGTAAGCGTTATATTACAAAAAATGTAATTAAACTATTATTTGAAATCGGGAAAACACTTGGTAGAGCAACGCAGCAGCTATACAGGGTGGAATTTCGTATTGCCACCTGAAGGAGAATTACGGGGAAGTAAGTAAGAGAACGGCATTCAAAGTTATCTTTCTTTTCAAAAGTAAAGGAATGTTTTCTTTGAGTGAAATTTTATATCTTCAGTATTAAAAGTACTTTCCTTTCAGGTGGCATTACAAAAATCCACCCTGTATAGTATCATGTATTTCAGTGTACGGTGCTTTTCGTATGAAGGAACTTGGAAACACAGTAATCCGATTATACCTGATCTTTCTTTTATTATACTATGAACCTCTACTTTATTAAGTTCCTGTGGTATACTTTCACTAAATTCTGCTTCATAACCACCAAGATATCATCAAAATTTGTGTGTTATGCTACAACTAATTAGAAGGAAGTAGTTTTACAAATTAATTGTAATGTAGCATCTAGCAATCCATTTTATTGGTATCATTATTGAGATCTAAATAGTTCTAACATCCGTGACTTCCGTCGGCTATAAACGTTGGCAACAATTTGCTTGTTTTTTTAATTGGGTAATAATAACATTTTAAATTATGTGTATTTTATATTTTTTAATAGAGGAAAAACCTGAGAAAACCATGGGTCAGCACCACCCCGTCATATGCATCACGTGTAGGATCCCATAATATTATTTTCCTAAATAATTTATTATTTTCCTGAATAATTGTTGTTTTTAAGCAATAAATGCATTTATTTTGTGATGTGGTGCTTGTCATTCCAATAAAATGTTATTCTGAAAATTAGTGAACTGTACGAGGCATAGATAAGTAAAATTAGGGTTGACGCAATACAAATAAATACATTTGGCCTACTTGATAAATTGAGAATACGAAGCTGGCAAAAGCGCAAGCCTAAAGTCACTTTAGTAGTAAATTAAAAACAAACTCACTGGCCTGATAATCCGTGTGGCCCCAGATAACAGCGTTCAGTTTTGATCATGGACTTGACCGTGCAGCGCATTCATCAGGCCAATTTAGAGACTCTGTGGGCGACGTGAAATGTGCCTTACGTAGGGCTGCCAACTCATCTCAATACTAAAGTATTTAGTAAACTCAATACTCAATACTTTATTGCATTTCACTGTTGTTTACAAGATCTTCAAAACACACAAATTTTGAATCATTGTGAACACTGTGCACAATAACAAAGGAGCCTGTGACATTGAAATTTGAGTGACATTTCACAAAATGTCACTCAAATTTCAATCCATACTTAAGAAATCAAGAGATTTGCCGCGGCTTCTTCTTAAGCTTCTCCAGATATTATGTAGTTTCTAAGTGGTGGTAGAGCAAGCTTTTATTTGGGATATGTATGAGTGCCCTGAAAACTATCTAGGATTGACCCGGTCACAGATTTGGATATATTTTTGATTTTATAACGAGTATTTTTTAAATTTAAAATATGATAGGTATTGATTTGCTAATTGTTTTAAGTACTTAACTACTCACCGTCCACTAATAGTGTTACAGTAAACAATATGTCAGTCAAATATTACTTACGACGGAGCATGATAGCTGCCTATTAGATAGAAATGCATTTGCGTGTGTTGTAATTCATGCTTGTTAACTATAAATGAAATAAGGTATTAATTATAAACCTGTTAATCATTGTACACTTTTTAAGTTCACTCTTTAGATATATTTTTATTAATAACATAATCTTAGGTGATTAAAAAATTTAAAAAATATTGTCAGTACACATTTCAATTTATATTAATAACTAGCGGCCGCCCGCGACTTCGTACGCGTGGATCCCGTTTTACCCCCTTCATCTATCTTACGCGGTTTAGATTTTTTCATACAAATGTTTTTTCCCGCTAACTCCCGTTCCCGTGGGAATTTTGCAATATCCTGTTGTAACACATCGTTTTGTTCGATTATTTCGAACCCTATTTAAATGAGATTAAGCTCTAAATCCGTTTGAAGAATTCTATATTTTGTAGTAGCTTTATTAAGCTCTACAATGTTTAACCTGTAGGTGACAACCCTGGCCGATGCAGTACATGTGCCGAACTGTAAATCACCGCAAAACGCAGATATTTGCCCAGCAACAGCTGACTGCTGCTTTTTCGCGTATCGACCTTACGTCATATCACCTCGCTATGGTATTAAAACAGTGGTGAAAGAAATATCTGCAATAGTTGAAACCACAGGCGAAACCCATAGATGTCTTTGTCTGAACAAAAGATTTTTACCAAACAAAAAAAAAACTTTTTTTGCCTTAGGGAGCATTCAAGTATTACGTAACGCAATTTTTGAAGATTTTAGACTCCCCCTCCCCCCCTTGTAACGCACCGTAACGTTTTTCTGTACCCCCCCTCCCCCTCTCTAAACGTTACGTGACCGTTACTCAAGTGACCAGTTTTACCATAAAGGCGCTAAAAGTTATGTTATTATTTTTGTCCTTGGTATAGTTTTAATTGCTTTTGCTGTAATCATACTAAATAAAACAAGAGATTTTTAAACCGCAACACCTGCGTATTTTGTTTATTTTTCTATAAATTTTTGGCTTCCTCCTGTTTTAGCTTTTTTTTACTAATAAACTCTTAAAATACATAACATGTTTATTTTAACCTTTGGGAATGCAATTATAAACAGAAACCCAACTGAAATTAAACATTTTACTCGAAATAAAATCGTATTCTGAACAAAATTAAAAAATAATCAACTATTAACCAAGTATCTAAGTAGGTCTATAAAAACAATTCGATTGAAATTAACGCTCCTCTGTCCACGGGTTTGCTAGCCACTCAGATTCTCTCATCACTGGCACCCGGAGTGCAGACGAAGACGGTTCTGGAATTGTCAAGCCACTTGCATCAACTTCGTCTTCGTCGAGCCAAACAAATGAAAAATGACGACCAGACTATAATACAAACGAAGGATTCCCCGTAAAACGTAAACGAAAAGGGTTGCCAATTTGGGAGATTTATGCCCGTTTTCACCATCAATTCTTAATTTTTAAGCGACCCCTATGGTAACACATGACAGGAATTTTGTTTTCAAAGGAGTCACTTAAAAATTAGGGATTGATGGTGAAAACGGGCATTAATTCCCTAATTTTTTATTTAAAAAAAAAGAAACAATGTTACGTAACGTCTTGTAAGAAAGTCCCCCTCCCGCCCCTGTAACGCATCGTAACGTTTTACGAGACCCCCCTCCCCCCCAAATTGCGTTACGTAATACTTGAATGCTCCCTTAGGCTGGGTTGCACCATCTTACTTTAACTTTGACAAACGTCAAAAATCTGTCAAACTCCATACAAAATGCACCGGTTATCGTCATAGTTACCGTTAAAGTTAGGTGGTGCAACTCAGCCTTAATAATATGTTGCCTGAAGATCTAATAATTTAATATAATATATAATAATTCTTTATTAGCATGTTAGGCCTTTTATTTAAGGGCATTTAATACAGTCATCATAATATTATTATCATAGTCAACAGGTCATTTAGTCTCCAGAAGCACAGCCTTCGTTAATTTAACTCATGGGCGAATTTTGGTCATATCAAAATTTCACCAGAATATTTAATTATTCTATACGAGTACCTAATCAAAAGTATATCCTGCATAATATTCCAAAACTATTCTTTTCAATTTTACTTGGAATAATTTGTCGTCTCTATTCTTCGTTGATTCACGTATACGTGGCTTTTCAATAACTTTGTAACGATGTCTGTGGTGTGTCTTGATCACTCGTCTGCGTTGTATCGACGCTCCGTACGAACATCTGTCGACGAAGAGCGCAGGCTTTCGGCGACATTTGTCGGCGTCGCCGTCGGCGTCAGAACATGTCGGCCAATGTCGTCGGTGAAGTCTTGTACACTGGCCAATCTCGTCGCGTAGTCTTTGTTACGTTAAATTGCTATCGGTGGTTTCTTAATTGGACAGTCTTGACTTGTTATGGACAACCATATTTGTACATACGACGGCTCAGAGGTAAAATACAATAAAGAGCGTCTAACGCGCGTATTCACAAACATCACTAAGTATGAGGTCTCACAGTGCGCGTGGTCGCACAGGGTGACACACGAACCAATCACAGAGCTCTATTCAAGGCTGTGGGTTCGATTTGCTGCTTCACTTAAGCAAGCATCGTTTGTGAATACGGGCGTAAAAGTCGTGTGCAATTTTTCAGTCAAACAACTAGGTCGCTATCAAATTTAAATCCGCTCATGATTTCCCTTCAGACTTAAATAGACACGCTGGCATTTAGTTATTTCTGTACTCATTAAATTGATGACAAGTTCATAATTGGCCTGTCTAGACTTACTTCGTCGCAAATTGTCGGATTGCTGTACGCTAATAAACTATTGCAATTATGAAACCACGAACAGTTAATTGTATCGGTTTTCATTTTAAAATCAAAGCTAAATTGGACATTAGGAGTGTGTGTTTAGATAGAATAATCTCGTTAAATAAAACAACGTATTAAATTGGGGCGTGTGTTGGAAAATGAGTGAAACTTTATTCAATTAACTAACGCCTTCATCGCTTCAAGTTGGGGCTGCGTGGAGTATAGACTCATACGAGCGCCCATAATATGGCTTTAAGGGTAGCAGCCACGCCCTGTGGTATGATACTGGCTGAATATTTGAATTGAGTCTGTGAATGAATAAAAATTTAAATTTTATTTGCAAATCTGTTAACCTTACTTTTGTTATATGATATGATTGATGGACGTAATGTGTCACTGTAGTATTGTAAATTCACAACGACTCGTTAACTATGTATTTCTATGTTTATCCAATCTACTAAACCATTTCTTTTAAGTAATTGAGCTTATCTAAATATTCCTATGCATAGGACAGTTCATTTGCTGTACGCAAATACAAAGCTTTCTCTCTTGCTTTAGCTAGCTACCTGTTCGATTGTATTTAAATTGTGCACAAGGAACAAATGTCATTTAAATATTAAGTAACCGAACCGTCCTTTCTCTTAGCAATATCAAACATGTTTTGCAAATAAACAAATGTACCTGGTTAATACGTTGCACAAGGACTAAAACAAACAACTCGTTCTTCCGTAAGTACTTGGTTACGCACATTTAATGAACAAATAATTTAAAGTAAGCAAATTGGCAAATAGTTGTTCCGAGCAAAATGAACGGCCTGTTCGTTTTGTGAGCGTAAACTAATCTAGACATTGAGGCGCTTATTAAAAGATTTTAAAACATGTACTTATTTAACTTAATTATACTGCTTAATTAGTTTAGAGGCCATGGGAGTTTAGCGCGCTGAAGGTCAATTACTCCGATAAGCGTCTAACTACCAAGAACGTTTTGCAATGTGACTCAATTTAAAAAAAATTAGAGCTACAACTAGTAGGTAAATAAATAGTACACATTTTATACTTGAGGCTTGCTAAAGGTGCCGATACGAAGTTGTTTTACACGATTGGTAAAAATGGTTGATATGTCTTCCGATGACATTAATTCGGCGTGGAATAATAGAATCTTTTTCTTTGGATTGGCGTATACTATATCAAATACAGATTATATTAGTTTTAATGTAAAGTTCTTGCAATAAAACATCCGATTTTTCTCCCGCAACGCACCCCGTGCCAGTTTCGGGCCAGTCCCAGCCAGGCGCTTACCTCACCGCGGGCGGCCGACCCGTCCTCACGAGGGGGTGAGGCCGATGTTAATTAATAACGTCTGTCTCACGAGCTCTAACGACGCCGTCACGAGTACATTATTTAGCCACCTGATTAGTTCGCAAGCACCCGCCCGCGGCGCTAATTACTGGTTCAATTTGATTTGGTGCACTATCACTAATTGGCACTGTTATTCGGTGCCATTGATGTGGTCGGACTTGGACCGTTTCTGAACGTTTGCTTGGACTGGAAGAGGCGAGTGGGGCGTTTATTAATTGTTTGATGTGCTGCTGTTATTATTAATGCTAGTGATTGAAACTAGCGGCGTTTTTCTTTTGTTGTTAATTTTATTTCGTTAATTCTATTACGCAGGCTTCTAGACGGTTATTCAACATGTCTGTAAATTGCTAAAAGCTTAAAAACTATCTAAGTTAACGAGAATAGTAAAGAATGCCACCCGGCATTAAGTCCGCCACTATACAACACATTAAGATAAGGAGACATGTAAAGTGCCCCATAAGGGCTACCTTTTTCTTTTTTTATTATTTTCTATTGACGTTCATAAGTGCCACTTGTGGTCTAAACTGAATAAATATTTTTGATTTTTTGATTTTGATTTTTTGATTTTGATTAATTTCTAAAAGTTTAAATAAATACGTAGGTATAACCTTTTAGAAGTCTCCAAATACTTAATATCTTTTGTATTTGACATTATTAAACCACCATTAAATTCGCAAGCACCCATCAGCGTCGCTAATTACTGGTTTAATTTAATTTGGCGCAGTATCACTAATTTGCACTGTTACTTGTCCCATTGTACGTCGGACTGGGACGGTTCCCGCAACTTTTGCTTGCTAGAGCTCGAAACAATTGCTTGCATTTGGGACGCTTAATAGAGTTTGATTTGTCACTATACTCGTACAAGTAGAGCTCTATCAAGAAAATATTGTACTTGACAATACAATAAATATTGCGCGATGATTAAAACAAAAGAGTAGCCGTAGATTGGCTGATTTCCATATTTTTAATCAATTTCAGGCATTTGTTTTTCCTACCATGTACTGTCAATCAACTGTCAGAAAACTAGCTTCGCCTCGAGCTACCACTGCAATAACGCTAAGCTAATTCGATCTACTCGTATGTAACGCTTTGCATCTTTTATCAACATGCCTTTAATATTTATTTATGTATTTATTTTTCTTTATTCAGAAAACCTCTAATATAATAATAATACTAACTTTTGTTCTTATAGCCAATAATGAATTATCTAAATTATTACAATCTCGTAAAAAAAATGTAAAATAAACTTTTGTTGCTGGAACTAGGACTCTCTCAGAATCTCTACATTATTTACTTTCTTTTACTGTTCAGTCTCTATTAATAGTAAAATGAAAGACCAAACCTCTCTTCGACATTGAGTTACAACAATTGTTATTGGTAACATAAAACAAACAGAATAAATTATTACCGAGATGGAATTCACTATCTGCGTAGCAATGAATACGCAAATTGGGCGTTTAAATAGAAAAACAATCACTAGAATTTAAAAACCTTTTGTGAAACGCAAGAGCGAGCCAGCTGGCGCTGAATAAATTGGACTGCAACTATTAACTGTTTACACTTTGTTACGAGTGAGTGACTAATAAAATATGAAATCGAGTCTCCACGGCCGCTGCTCACGTGCTCTCGTCAGCAGGACTGGGCGCGTTTTATTTCTATTCTATTATTAAAGTGTTTAATTTAGGGCAACAGTTTTACACACAAAACGATCAAAACGCAATCTGCCGGCACCGAATAGGAAACCTATTCGAAATTGATATGGGTGGAGCGCAATGCCACGTCGCGCCTATGCAGCCTCGTAAACGACGCCCGCCCGGGTACAAACGGCCTAACACACGACAAAACTTTCGATCCTATGTAACAGACATTAGATCGAAATTGACACAGCACGCGGTTGCAACGAGACGTGTTACATAGACGGACGAATTTCGTTAATAAATAAACGTAGTGCCCGACCGTCCGACTGGCTTCGAAAATAGGGAAAAAAACGCGAGCGAAAATTTGGCGCAAGTATGACAGGGTAGGCCGACGTGTCGTACACAAATCATTATTCGATACCACCGCTGTCAAAGGAATTTTTAATAATGTTTACTGTCCGAGATTCGGTTAGTTCCACAGCTTCCACTTGTCAGGTGACGAATGGTGTCCGCCGAGATATTTTTGTAACGTGCGCATTGATTTGCATGGACAACTGTTAAATCCTTTTTTTACGCATTCCGTTTGGGCACTGTTAAATTCTGGCTATTTTTAATTTTTATGCGTCAACTGTTTCGGGATTGTGCATGTTATCTTGCTGTGACATTTCAAAAGCACGCGTGCGATACGAAAACCAATTCACTAATCTACACACAAGCACGTAATTCTATTAACCCTCTCGCGCTTGCGTCAAAAAGCCGTAACTACCAACTCGATTACGGAATTTACGTGTGTTTTAATTAAGATACGCCGCCAATAACCGTACGTCTGCTATGAGGATCAAATCGTATCAATTAAGGGGAAGCGCTCTGCAAACTCCGAGTGTCGGTAGCGACGTTAGCTAGTTATAGGTCTCGTCTGATCTTAATTAACCTCATGTGTTAACCTCGGAGCTCCTGCACTCTATTCACAGCCCGTGTAAAACAAGCAACTCATGCCCGTTTTCACCATCAATCCCTAATTTTTAAGTGACCCCTATGTAAACAAAATTCCTGTTATGCGTTACCATAGGGGTCATTTAAAAATTAGGGATTGATGGTGAAAATGGGCATCAGTCAATCTAACTTTATAGCTTCTGTTTGCTTTCTTACTTCATTGTTTCCTTATTTTGTTTTGTGAAACTAGATTTCAGCGTAACGCGTGTATGTAACTACGCAATTAAGCCTATTAAAGTGTGAAAAGAGTGTTAGGTAATAATTGCGTTTTTAATTATTGTGCCTACATATTTTCAATAAGAATACAACTAATTAAAAAAATATACCTACAAGTTATTTCATTGTGTGAGGTAAGCTCTACATTTCTTTCTTAAAATGTAGTTACCTACTTTCGGGTTTGTAATTATTTTGCTTAGGTGCATATTTTCAATTAATTACAACAATTAATACAACTAATTAAAAATATACCTACAAGTAATTTAATTATGCGTGAGGTAAGCTCGTTGAAAAGATTATTGTGCAATCGGATTTTCATGTCATTTATTTTTATTGTAACTGGTTAAATGAATTGGCGGTTGTCTCGGAGCTGTGGTCTAACTTACCGCTTACTTATTAATAATAAAGGTATGCTGTATGTAAATTTATGCTTAACTTATTGGAGACGGGTTGATTACGCATAATATTAAGCGGGTAATTGTAATGTAATGGCTTAATAGAAGTTTCAATGTTCATGCCGAATGCGTGATGCGGTGAGTAAATAAGAAGTAAGTATTAGAATTTATTGGATTCTTTTCAATACCTATCTATTCATAAGTATAAAAATGTTTTTATGTTATCTCCATAATATAGTTTTTTATTATGTTTAGTTGCAATTCGACTTGCTTACATAATTAAGTAAAAACAATAATTGTTAAAGTCAGGCTGCTGGCTCTTCAGCAGCTTTTCTAAGCTGCTGAAAAAAAAATACTGCTTTTCTAAGCAGTGTTTTTTGTTGAAACAACTGAAGCTCTTGATTGTAATTAATTGTAAGTAAAAACCATTGGCCTTTAGTAGTTTATTTGTTTACAAAATGGCTAAATAATTTCTTTAAAAATAGACCAAACAATCCGTTAGTGATTTAAAGGCCATGATGCCGTAGTTCAAGTTTTCAAGAATAAGTAATTATTTAGCCTGAAATTAATTAATTTCATACTCTTATTTCACTTGTTTACATGCAGTAAATCATAACCGGTTGAATAAATAACAATAAGACAGTAGACAGTTATTCATAACGCTAAAGTAACCTTTCATTAAACAATTTCTTAGGCTGAGTTGCACCACCTAACTTTGACCATAACTTTATCGGTGTTTTTGTATGGAGTTTGACAAATTTGACATTTGTTAAAGTTAAATTAAGATAGTGCAATCCAGCCTTAATGTAACAAGTAGAGTCCAAAAAAAGGTACCCATACCTGCTGTTTAACGATTTTTTTAAAACCATCATGCTACTGGCCACATCCAGCGCGGTGACCAGACGTAGCTATTTCGAAACTTTCTAATACCTAGTTCATCAACAAATTCATTATGTCGTAAAACCGTGTGCGAGACCGAAATATCGCGGGACTCGTAAAACCGCTCGTAAAGACGTTTGTTTACTAATTCGAGTGGGGCAGGTGGGGCGGACCGCGAGGGATGCTGCTAATAATAATAGTGCACAAATAAAATGTAAAGGGACAGCCGAAGACCGAAGACGTCGGCCAAGTCGGTGATAGTGTAAAGTCGGGTCGTTAATAAGTAGAAGTTGCGGCCTCCAAATTGCCTCCTCCGCAGGTCGCAACTTTTAATGAGGCGAAATTCCCAGTCGGCGTCGCCTTAACGCAACCTGTTCGTTAGCGCAAAAACGGGCCACGCTAACACGCGATTAGAATACACCCCCGGCGCCGGGGCACACTGGGCGCGATCTGATTTCTTCTGGGACAAAATATTCAATAAATAAATACAAATTATTGTACATGTATCTTTGTGTTTAATTGCAAGAAAAACCAAACAAAATATGCTCTGAAACCTACGGATGATGGCATTAATAAAGGATAGCAAATCGGTCCTATCTTAGTAGTAGTAAGCTGCGTCTTGCAACAAAAATCTACATGGTATATGCTGAATTTACATTAATCAATATTATCCAGAATCTCTTCCAGGAACTGTCACATTAGTTTTCATTTAGTTTATAAAATTAATGAAAGCTCGTCGACGACATTCCTAACATCAAAAACAAAGCTTGCCCATTTCCTAATTAATTCACGTTCCTTCTAACTAACGTTAGAACACATTTTGGATGGACGCCAAATCAAAATTTATACATTTCAATAAAAAATGCGTTAATGTCGTCCATGGGAAATTCCAGGTCATGTCGTAATAAATTCAAATATTTTGATATCTTTTTATTGGCATAAATATTTAACTGCTGTAAATCCTTGTTGGATTTATTTTTGTGTATTGTAATAAATAATTCTGAAATCGTAACTAATGTGTATTTAAGTCATAAAAATTGTTTCTATGAATCTTGTGCTATTTTTTATCATGAATAATGTTTTAAATACGAGTACAACAGATTAGCATCTAAACCTCTTACTTCCATATTAAAACATTGTCAATGACGTTTGGAAAATGTGATTTAATGTTACATATTTGTCTGTAATACAATAATTATTGCCTTTTATATAATGAACGGGCCCCTATATTGTATCGGAAACGCATTGCGTAAAATCTAATTTTGCCAAGTTAGTCTCGTTCTTACAGCTTCCATAGCTCTGTGTGCCCAAACCCTAACCCGAAAAGATGGTGCCTCATTTGTGGCGGGCTCCTCTGTGTTGTTGTCACATTAGCGAATAACTGGGCGACCAACTCCGCCGATACGTTAATGATGTCGACGGGACGTCTATTGCCGGGAAAAAATCGTTTGTGAGTTCGGCCGCGACTGTCTTCAATGATCGACTCCAAATATTTCGAGTTAAGTCTAATTGGACCTCTAATGAGAAGGTCTTTTTATAGGCTTTGATTTAAAGTGTATCATGAACAGCTTGAGAATACTCCCCTTAAGAGTTTTAAATAGAAGCTTTGATTAATAATGTATGATCCGAGTATGGTTTTACATTCAATTAGGTTTTCACCTGAGGGCCACACACAGAGCTTAATATTGCGATGTGATATTTTTCCTATAGAGAAGTAGAGAAAGCGAAAGGTCGTAGTGTCGTAGACACTTTCCCGACCATTTTTTCTAAGTTGACTCCACGTTGTGTTAGCTCTACGTCAACTAATGTCACGTGGTTTTTAACATTAGTCATTTCGGGCTATTTACCGCTACATATTTATTATATCTTCAGACTATGTCCAGATTGATATCGCTTTGTTTTTCCCAAGAATTTATCCACCTGTGTTAAAATCTCAAATACACTGAAAGAAATTAACTCCATGTTTATTCATAGCCGCGATTGTTCGCCGTAATCTGCCTCTGTATCTACTCGAAGCAGAAACTCATTTTTCAACTTCGTAAATTATCGGCCGATATCGGGCTATTTTCCAGCGCTACCTACCGTAATGAGGTTGTAAACAACACTGTCTAATTAAACTCCTTAATCGCGAAACTCAAACGGTAACCGCTTTTAAAACAAAACCTGGCAATTTTCGAGCGACCACCACGTAAATAGCCTTCGTTATATCGGCGCGGCGATCGCGGCTCATTACCTCCCCCCCTAATTAGGCCCCCTTCCTTCCGCACCCCCGCCGGGCTAGTCCCGCCGCCGGATTGTTTTCTAATAATTTCTTTATTTCCGTTCAGGTTCAACTTGTTACCCTCGTTCTTACAAATCGCTTACAAGTTGAACGTGATATCGAGATTTGGGATAGTGTTTAACCTTTGTTTCGTTTTGTCTTTGGTTAAAGATAGAAAGCATAATTCGCTTTTTTATACATATTTTTGTGTCTAAATACAATCTATAGCTATTCGCTTTATGTTAAAACTGTTTTCAATCCAATTACCTGCCATTGTACGACGCTAAATCAAGCGACAAAAATGTATATTTGAATGTGCTTTGCCTGTACAAAATTTTAATTGAACCATCAATTAGTGTACTCTAATTATTTTAGGGAACCCTCCACTCGCTAATTAACCCTCAAAAACAAGCGTCTGATTGGTAGATCATGTTATATGTCGTTAATCGATCCTCCGCGGAAGAAATTCAAATTGGCCCTCATTTCCTGCGCCCGCCACGAGAGGGCACCTGTATGCTGCATCCGGTGCGTCCAATTATTGGCTCTTTTACCCTGCAAGCCCTAACGATCGCTGGACACGCCGCAAAATTGAGATTGATTAATGACGTCATACTCGTAGCTCGCATGTACCGGTGTACCGCATGACGGAAGCATACGAGCTCGCTCTACTTTTTGAAGAATTTTATTTCCTGTTTTCAAAACTTTACTTAATAAATAACCATAGGCTACTTTATGGACTTACAATATTATCCTCCTCAGCATGGCCTTAATGCATAAGGCGTTTCAAGACCAATTTTTTTCGCTTATTTGAATGTAAAATCAAAAGACAATTTTCACTTATTTGGAACGAGCAAATTGCCATTCGTGTTTTTAATACGTCGATTAAAATTCCATAGTACCTGCCACCTTTCTTTTTAAAGTTACAAAATGTGTTATTAGCAATTTTAAAGGGCCAATAAATTTTCTACGCTTTCTACACTTACTGCGTACAAAAGCTTGCCTCACCCTTTCTTTGCTACGCGCTACGCCGTAGTAGCCATAAAAGTACTCTGCCGATTCACTTGTATGCTAGTCAGATTAAGCGATAAAATATAATATAATGGCAATAAAAAGTATATTCAGGTGTCTAACAACACTAACACACGACATTCGACCAAAAATATTCCGAAATAAGGCTGTGCTCGACTAACAAACTCTAATGTTTTCACCCGTTAGACGACTCTACAAAAGAATACCAAACCTTATTTCAGTGTAGATAGATATTATTTTGGCGTGTATTTCAGGCTTTATTATGTCGCGAGATGAACGATAAGATCGTCTCAAGCGCGGATCGGCACCTATTTATTTATTTATTTAATCAGTTTGAGCGACGGACAATGTGGTATTGTAAGCGCTGATTTATTGTCCTCGGCTGATCTATAATGGAGCCGATTCGTGTTTTATAAGCCAGATAAGGATGTGTTGTGTAATTTAATTGCTCGTTTAATAAGCCGGGATTAGGAAAAAATGTCTCCGTGTGTTTTATTCGACTGAGTATTTTTTGTCGCACATTTCGCTCACCGTTTGACAGTGACAATTAATAAGATTAATAGAAAAATCTCACTTTTGCTCAGACTTCAAAAATAATATGAAATGTCACAACAATGATACAATTAGAGGTTACACGGATTAATTACTCTGTAATTAGACGTTAATTAATAATACATTTTACTTAATTGTTTACAGAAGCAAACGTGCGCATGTGTGCTAAAACCAACACAAGAAAGTGAATACTTTTTAAAGAATGAAAAAGAAGCTTGTGTAAATTTAAAGCTGTAGTTCCACTAATTGACTGCATAACTAAACTAATAGTTGATTTCTTATAACTCTTTACTATTGCTAATTGATTAATAAAATCGTCTAATGCCACAATTTATAGCATCGATTCGCTACGCAATTAATTATGATAACAGCTTCTAAACGTCCGATATATCGTATCTACGCAGTATGTATAAATAGCATAAACACAGCTTTCCTCATAACTGCTCTCAGTTTTAATTGATACAGTTCTCACATACGTTTTTTGGTCGCACTTGAAAAGGAAGCAATTAATATTCACGCTCCACTAATTAGTAATAACGATGTTCGATTAAAAATATTTTTTCACCCAATCAAGAGTAAAAATAAAATATTATGATCGTTTAATTAGCGTTCTTTAATAGTACAAATCGTTTCACGTGAAGGCGAGGAATGAGGAATCTTAAGTGCTCAAACACATGTTTAAACCATAACTAAACTAAATTAAACTTTTAACTAGTCTTACTTAATTTATCTTCAAGACAATACGTTTAAATTTAAAGCACGCCGCACGTTATTGTGTAAATTATGCGGTTTTGCATTTAAATGGAACTATTGAGTTATTAGCATAGAAATGGCTTCGATGGTTAATCGGGGTGGTGTCAAAAATGTTTAATTAAAAAGATTGATGCTTACGGCAGAGCTAAGCACCAGAAGTACGGAGGAGTTGCAAACTTATCTAATTAGTTGGTGGGCGGGGGTTGGACGGGGGGGGGGGGGGGAGCAATTAGCGGTGATAGTCGATTAGCTCGTCGTACGAGTGCGGCTTTTGACAAATGTTTCGAGCGATACATTATTATTATTTATTGCAGTTACACAAATTGCCTCAAATAAACCCGGGTTTAACGATATGGGAAATTGTTGATTTATTACACTGATACTCCTTTTTTGTGTTCGTTTTTTACTTTAATTAGCAATAATCGATGAAAATTGATTGAAATTCTGAGCATTTTCATAAAAACAATAAATCAAGCTGGCATTAATCAATGAGAACCGACTAAAATTCTAAAATTATTTATTTTGATACGAAAAAATCAAGTGAATGTTTTTAAAACGGCTTTGACATCTGAAATAATTGTATTTTCATATAAACTGACTAAAAATATTTTTATTTAGTAAGCACGTTTTATCCACGCCTAAAAATCAAAATAATGAATGTGCAGTAATTTCCTCTAACCATATTAAATAAATAACCCAACCTAAAAAATCCGCCCTCTCATTATGACTTATAAACTGTAACAAGCTTTTACTTAGTAAGTACGACTACGAGTAAGTAGTGTACTAACTACACCACAGAATAATTAATATGAGTACTTAGTAATAGTTAAAAAATCCAATTTATGAATTTTCAAAGTATGTACCTACATTAAGTAAAAGTTTCATAGAATACAGACGACGACGACGTGTGTATATTTGTACATCAATAATTAATTAATAAAAAATATCTTGTTATAATAACATCAAGAAATCCTCGAATAGGCTATAAATAAGTATAATATTATGAAAACAATATAATCGAGTCAGTTATTAGTACCTCTGCTAGGCCACTTTGAAAGATTGATTAGTGAAAGTTTTGTAATAAATTGGGGCCCGTAATGCTGAGATAATTAATTCTTAGCACAAGTTAATTGATATTGGTACTAGCAGTAATTAGAAAACTTGGAGCTCACCAACAAGTTTTACTAAATCATAATTAAAACGATGTTTTATTATATTACGGCTTTTCGCAGCGCTTTGTAGATGAAATACAAAAATAATTTGCTTAGACATATTGTAGGCAATTTAAATTTTAAATTAATTATATGAGATTTTATTATAGTGAATATTTGGAAAAGGGGTGTGCTAAATAGGTATTTATTTAATTTGTTGCATGTTGATTGGCTTCTACGAATTAAGTATGGGTAAGTACGTCCATAGTGAAAGAGGAATCGTGTTTTTAGGAAGTAGGTAGGTACATTAAAAGCCATTTTCATGAAAAAATCTCTAAAATTAAGAACTTACTAGTTTTATTTCGAGTAAGTAGAGAATTATTAATTCGAAGCCATTGTTGGTTAAACATGTACGTCGACATTGAAAGGTTTTCATTTCCTCACAAGTCCAATAACTTTTTATTTATCAGTTTATTCTTTCGTGAGACCTACATATCTTGCCGTAACTAAATGCTACATACAACATAGTCTCGGGCAATAATTCCATCAAATTATTCCGAATGTAACCCTCCATTACCACCGGAGCATAAAAACTTATTAATTTAGGTACAATCGACAGCACATCAAGCTCTACATTTATAACGCAAAATAGCCCGTATTATAACAGTTTTAGATGCCACTGTGTATAGCTTCACCTGCTGTCGTCCGTACATCAGTGTGGTGGAACAGAACAAAACGTTACCAGCTCGCGGGTCGTTAACCCGGGATCATGATTACGTCATTACATTAAGCCATAGACAAGTAGTTATTACTGTACCTCTAGTAGGAAAAACTTTCGAGTTCGTTTCGTTGCGTATTCAAAGTGTCATCGAAAAATTTTGTATGAAAAATTAAACAGCGCCCCCTATATTATAGCCGCCCTAGGGGGCGCTGTTTAATTTTTCATACAAAATTTTTCGATGACACTTTGAATACGCAACGAAACGAACTCGAAAGTTTTTCCTACTAGAGGTACTGGTTATTAGCATGTTACAACTGTGATTACTTATTTGGGAATGTCATTGTCTTATTGATAACTGTAATCAAGGCAATGCATGTTTGAGGATTGTCGGGGGCTAAGCAACCGTGGATGGGTAACCGATCTGATTAGTTTAGTGATGTTGACATGCTGATGAATCTTAATCGAGCCAATAATGGTAAACTGTGGGCCCTGTCCCAAGACTTAGGCTTGTAGAGTTAACAATAAATAAGAAAACATAATGAAAGAAAAACATATTTTTCTTTCTTTCTTTCACAATTACAAGACCTATACATATACAGGGTGTTAGGTAAATGGCTATATGAGCCGACACTAGCCAATTATTTTAGTTTTCATACAAATCGAATTACATAAAATTTATTTTGTATGAAAATTTAAAAAAAAAGATCAAATTTCTGACTTCACCATACCATTTATAGGCCCATGTTAATATGGGCTAGTGTCGGCTCATATACCCATATACCTAACACCCTGTATATCTACTGGTATAACGCCTCTCATATTCTTGTATTTTTTTGTTATAAATAATGGGCTTATTATGTAACTTGTGTTAAAAATAAGGCTAAAAATGCGCTTGTTAAGTTCTTCCATTAATGAAGTATTTGAAATAATTGATACAAAAAGCAATGACACAATTACGCTGGACCTAAAGGCCGTACTAAGGCAAGGAATGTCTAGACTGCAAGCATTTTGCGATCAATGAAGCGTTTGAAATTGTTCTGAATTAATTCATTTATAAACAATGGGAGGGTGTGAATAAACCTTTATCAGAATGAAATCGCCTTAACACTTGTTTTTCTATTTCTGAATTGTTTTAAAGTGAGTTGAACTTCCATAAAAAGGTTTTTGTACAATTAATAGTAGATCACAATATTTGACTCTACATTTTTTACAATAGGTAATTCTAGTATTGTTTCTTGTTATAGCAGTCATAGTATTTTTTTTTCCAGAAGAAAGAAGCTCTTGGCCGACATCAAAATGATGATCAGGCCGAAGATGGAAGCGAGCTTCGGAATCCTCAACCACAGAGGAATATACCTCCTCTATGCGAACATTTCAAGTGTCTACCTTCTACGGTTCAAAAGATACAGCCCTGGGGCAACTGACCCACAGACAGCGTAGCCTTGTATAGTGTCCCATTGGCACCCTTTTTCAGAACTTCATAAGGTCTATTTACCCCAATACCATGTAGAGTTTTCCCTACTTACAAATTGTTTTAAAATATCCTATAAAAAGCAATGACATTACCCTTTACCTGCGAAAGTCGGTGTTACGGCAGGAATGCCCTATCGTTGAGATCGCCGGCCCGCCCCTTACCACTTGTTAAGTTTTTCCACGCTAGTAATAGTTTCGCTAAGCGCCCGCCACTGGAGTAGAACAAGCATTTAATTAAAGGACGCTCACCTCGCATTAGTGATGGGACAGTTACACACTTTTGGGGCAAATGGAGGGGTTTTGTGTGAGTTAGTGTTGTCTGCTTTTCGATAGGGAAATAATTAGTTTTGTGATTTCATTACATTCTAATTTACCGCTTCGTAGTGCAGATTTATTCATTCACTGTACTGGAATGACTTTTTCGTGAATTATTTTTATTTTTGTGTTCACATCAAACATCTATGGTCTATGTAGTTTTAAAAGGTGCGATTTTGTTACAAAAAATATTTTATTGTTGTCTGACAAATTGTATGCTCTTTGAGCGGAACATAGTGATACTACCTAATGTAATATGTCACCATTTTACCTATGATTCACAATAAATGATTTTGTATTTGTATTTGTACTGTTGCGCTGTCTACGAAACAGACTTTGTCTTCAAAGAAAAAATGTAGCAATCAGGGACATGGTTTCATACTCGTAATTTTGCTCGTGTTGCGATCTCTCATCAACTAGGTACCTAACCGTATTTATAGCATTCAATACTTGATATTCTAGTCATGTACTAAGTAAAGTACCTACTCTACATTACAATATTTTTTTATAGTACTATAGTTTAAATACTCGAGTCATCTTCCAGTACTCGAGTCCGGTCTCGCGCACACCCCCGGCCGATGTCGGTCGGCTCATCGCATGCGCCTTAATTAGTTCAGACCGCCCTAACGGGCTTATTTTGTTTTTCTCGGATAATTTTTAATTAAACGCTTGATTAAAATGAAAGTTTGCGTAAGTACCGAGGAACAATCGAGCCAGAGTTTAGGATAATGAATTAATGGTGTTACTTTGCGCTTGCCGCTCGCTAGGGACTTAATTAAAAATCGCCGATAGAGTGTGTAGAGGGGAGTTTGAACGAGTTCGCGGAACTTAGTCCGGGCCTGTTGTTTTACTAGGTATGTCAATTTGAATACGAGATTGCTTCACGGTTGCCTGTTAACGGGTGTACGTACAGGCGTTTTTTTAACGTACCTAATTGGTGCAATATTGATTGACAGTTTTATTGTAACACGACGACAAATCAAACTAAATACTGTAGCATTTTTTAAACAAAAACATTCACATTTTTGTGCAAAAATTACATCACAAGATGACACAAAGTTTAGCTTGAAATCCGATTTCAGCAAATAATAATTTAAGCGGGTCCATTTCTTCCACCTGTACCTAAATCTTGTTTCAAAATAGGAAAGGGTTATAATATAGGTACGCTAGTCGCAGAGATATCTTAAATAATCCAATCAACTCTACAATAATGATTACTAAAATAAACTCTATCTACATAACGAGTAAAAGTGTCTAGAAAGACCTCTTTATGGATACCGTGCGATAAAATGATGATCTAACGCTAACAATACCAACTTCATTAGAGCGATCAGATTCAACCGCAACGGTTTGTGGTGTAATTTACAAGCATAGCGTTGATAGATGCTCGTATTTGTGGCCTAAGTTTAATAAGATTAAGAAACACAGACTGCAAGTGTGTTGAACTGTAGATTGATCATTTGTTAAGAGTATTAATTCTAATTGCACTGTCTATGTTAGGCTGGGTTGCACCATCTTACTTTAACTTTGATAAAAGTCAAAAATCTGATCGAGAATTGTTTAATGGATTTGAAATTATCCGACCAGCAGGAGTCTATGTGTATTTTTGCCTACAAATTTTCTTTATTTTATTTACTTTCTCAATAAAATGTCCTATACCTAAAACTTCTTTCGTGGAAAGTATAGGTAGAGCTTTACAACTTCTGCACAACTTCGCCAGCAAGTGCGTCCCAAGGGAAAACAGGCGCCGATATCACTTAGAAAATCATTGACTTGTCAGCAACGGATCACTTGCTATAGAAGAGGGGAATGTCGGGCGTTTTGGAATGTCAGTCGCATGATGAAAAACAATCAACAATCAAGTGGGTGTAAGACATTTTCAACGTCAGGTTTGCCGATGTAGGTACTATGCTTTTTTTAACGCGTTCTTTTTCTTATTATATTATACTAGCTGACCCGGCGAACTTTGTTCCGCCTTAATGGCAATAAATAAGCAGACTTTTTTTTAAATTTCGAACGGGATAAAAAGTATCCTATGTACTTCTCCTGGCTCTAAACTACCTCCCTGACAATTTTCAGCTAAATCGGTTCAGCCGTTCTTGAGTTATAAGTGGTGTAACTAACACGACTTTCTTTTATATATATACTAGCTGACCCGGCGAACTTTGTTCCGCCTTAATGGCAATAAATAAGCTTTTCTTTTTTATTTCGAACGGGATAAAAAGTATCCTATGTCCTTCTCCTGGCTCTAAGCTACCTCCCTGACAATTTTCAGCTAAATCGGTTCAGCCGTTCTTGAGTTATAAGTGGAGTAACTAACACGACTTTCTTTTATATTATAGATAGAAGATGTAAAGACTAAAGAGTTCTATGTTCAAACTCATCAAATAAAAAATAAATAAGTCAATCGCTAAAGCAAGCGCCGTAAAGGATACAATTAAGGCCGAGTTGCACCATCTTACTTTAACATTAACAAACGTCAAAAATCTGTCAAACTTCATACAAAAACACCGGTTATTGTTTTAGTTAGGTACGGTTAAAAAAAGCTGGTGCAACTGAGCCCAATATATCAGACGCGGCGATTCACAAGCGGCAGCGGGAGCGGTAGCGGAGCGGGCGCATGTGTCATTAGCAAATTCTTGGTTTGTCGGCGGCACGCGCCGCTAACGAGTTTCTTACTAACGACGTGCTAACTTGATACACCGCCGCAGTCGCCAGGGCTGCCAAATTAAATCTGAAAAAACGAATCCTCAAACGAGTGTTTTGACGTTTGAAAGTTTTCAAACCTCTTTTATGCAAAAAAACAGACTTAGCGTCTTTTGGCGACGCTGCAATTTAGTAACCTTTTAAAATCCCTAAAGCTTTATTAAGAACTTTTAACTAAAACAAACTTTTTTAAAACATCGATACTAGAAAACAAAATGTACCTACCTAATGATGACATAGTGAAAAACTAAAAGTTTAATTTTTCAATTAAGGTAGGTACGCAACTTTTAAAACATTAATGTATAAAATTATATTACAAAAATAAAGTACAAGCTTTTTATAATTAAACTAAGCCTGTTCAACTCTTTCATTAGTGTAATTTATTTTCCATAATAATAATGTTCTCGCTAGCGTGTCTTAACCATTGTTACTAATTAATGAAATTAAAATTTACCAGTATGGGCCTTGTAGTTATTAAAGCCTTGCTTATTTTTATTATTTCAACAATATCTAGATTGTGAAGGTCGTTTCTATGATAATCACATTTTACTTTGTTGTTTGTTGCCCGCTGCTTTTTTGATAAGGGTATTTCTTGGTTAAAATAGAGCCGAGTAACTGAAACTCAATTGAATCAATTTAAAACTCTCCTTATTGCTTACTTATGAAATGATCACACCAGAAATGGAGCCATGATGTTTTTAAGTAAATGAAATTGCTAAGCAAAGTGTCTTAGAGCTTTAGACAGTTGCTCTGGATATAGAAATATTATCGACTGTAATATAAGTAGACCGTACTCTCTCAAGCGTTCTCAAGCTAAAAATCTCAATTCAGGAACGACGGCTCGGTGTCTATGTTAGGTATTCGTCTTCATTCGTTCAGTTTCCATTAGAGCGAATATAGAAATAATTCCGAAAGATTCATAGCACAATAGTCTATGAAAGTATTATCCCAAAGTAAGCGGTGTTACGTGTAAGCAAACACGATCTTGGAGCAACAAGTTAAGTATCCCCCGGACGCATCTCGGCTTTATTGAGAGCCATTCGTCTCCGATCGGCGCCCTCACTACTCCTGTCGGCTCGAGGATTGCCCTTTTAGCTTTGCTTTTAATATTTCTTTGAGAGGCTTAGATATCTTTGTTTGGATACAGGAATTGGTTGGTTACGTCATTCATTTGGTCTAATCTTATTGTTTTGCATTTCGATAGTATCCCCCGGATGCATCTCGATTTCATTGAGAGCCATTCGTCCCCGATCGGCGCCCTCCACTGCTTAGTCCAGTCATTTAAGCTTAAATTAGGTAAGAATCTCGGAATTAGAGATACCCAGCTGTAAGTCTGTAAATACTTGTATATTGACACCCTAAAAGTTGTCTCAAAACCTACATATGGTAGGGTGTAAGCAACTATTAAATTTTAAGGTCAAAGGTCACAAAAATCGGTTTTTTGCGCTTTTTTTGGAAATATCTCATTTCCTATGGGTTTTTTGCTATTTGTATTTATTATCAATATTGTAGAATACTAAATTCTCTACAAATTTTGTTTAAAATTTTTTTTTATACGGTGAACCGTTTTCGAGATAGAGGGCGGAGAGCGCGCGGTCACTGCATCACTTCAGGTCAACTTAAGCGGTTTAGGTTTTTCATACAAAAGGATTTTCCCGCTAATTCCCGTGGGAATTTCGGTTATTACTTGTTGTAAATAAGCTTTAAGTTTACTAAGGTACCTACATGCCAAATTTCAAGCGTCTAACTTCCGTTAAGCGTTTAGATTTTTCATACAAAAGGATTTTCCCGCTAATTCCTGTTCCCGTGGGAATTCCTAAGTAAACTATAACCTGCCCAGGTGTATGAAGAATAATTGTACCAAGTTTCGTTAAAATCCATCGAGTAGTTTTTGTTTCTATAAGGAACATACAGACGGACAGACAGACAGACAAAAATTTTACTGATTGCATTTTTGGCATCAGTATCGATCACTAATCACCCCCTGATAGTTATTTTGAAAATATATTTCATGTATAGAATTCTGTCCGTCTGTATGTTCCTTATAGAAACAAAAACTACTCGACGGATTTTAACGAAACTTGGTACAATTATTCTTCATACACCTGGGCAGGTTATAGTATACTTAGGAATTCCCACGGGAACAGGTATTAGCGGGAAAATCCTTTTGTATGAAAAATCTAAACGCTTAACGGAAGTTAGACGCTTGAAATTTGGCATGTAGGTACCTTAGTAAACTCAAAGCTTAGTTACAACAAGGAATTCCCGAAATTCCCACAGGAATTAGCGGGAAAATCCTTTTGTATGAAAAATCTAAACCGCTTAAGTAGACCTGAAGTGATGCAGTGACCGCGCGCTCTCCGCCCTCTATCTCGAAAACGGTTCACCGTATAAAAAAAGTTTTTAAACAAAATTTGTAGAGAATTTAGTATTCTACAATATTGATAATAAATACAAATAGCAAAAAACCCACAGGAAATGAGATATTTCTAAAAAATGCGCAAAAAACCGATTTTTGTGACCGTTGACCTTGAAATTTAATAGTTGCTTACACCCTACCATATGTAGGTTTTGAGACAACTTTTAGGGTGTCAATATACACGTATTTACAGACTTACAGCTGGGTATCTCGAATTCCGAGGTGAACTTACTATAATGACTGGACTAGCTGTGTAAGCAGTGGAGGGGGCTTGTCGGCTCGAGGATTGCTCTTTTAGCTTTGCTTTAAATATTTCTTTCAGAGGCTTTTTTTGGATACAGGAATTGGTTGGTTACGTCACAATTTAATCTATTTCCTTATTGTTTTGAAGTTTTTTCTGCCTTGTTTTTCGATAGTATCCCCCGGACGCACCTCGACCATTCGTCTACGATCGGCGCCCTCCACTACTTGCCCTGTCGGCTCGAGGATTTCCCTTCTTTTCCTCTTTAAGGATTATCTTTGGTTGGGTTAGTACTTGTTTTCAAGTAAAAAAAAATAGATTGATCGAAAACGTAGGAGTTTTTGAAAACCACTAAAATAAATTAAAGCTTAAACACAAGTTCTATTAAGTTGTTTAAATTATTAATACTTCCACAATTTGACGATGATTTTCCTTCTATGAGAACGGTTTTAAATCACTTGAAATGTTTTAGGATTAGTCTTAACGATGTGAATTTAAATAATAAAGCGTTAATTTCGTACTCGGCAAATAAAGACTATTACTAGAATACATTTTGTTCTACACTCATGTTACCCCTCACTCTAATGATCTCGTCGAGATATTTTAAATTATGTTCGTTACAACAATCCAAAGTACCTACGTGCAACTCGAGGCGCTCTTAATGAATAAAATAACATGTCAAGATACAGTCTTCATCTTAAATTAATGAGGATTCAGCGACGTATTCAATTTTACACGTAACGAAGGCAAATAAACTTCGGATAGGTAGAGGCGCCCAACTTCCCCATTTATTAAACTCGCGTTAAACACACACGTTAATTAATACCAGCATGAAAGGAGACCTAAAAGTTCCGATGAATTCTTTAAACTTCGTAAATGAAATTGAAGAGTATCCTATCAGTTCCGAAGTGACACTCCGTTACCGAAACTTTAAACTTAACTCGACACGCTCGAATAAATAAAACATATCCAGTATCCACATGTTAATGAGTTACGCCGTAATTAATGGACTCTATTCACGTTAGAAGCGATTATAGAACTTGTTTGGACATGTTTCACAGTTTATTAACTAATTAGTGTCATCTTCATATTTTGTTTCACAACAAGTTAATTTGTAAGCGGCGATAGTCGGGCCACTTAATTATAATAATTAATAAATATCAGGGCAGAGAGATGTGTTTGAAGAAAAGATCTTGCACTTTCCGATATTTTTATTTTACACTCACAATAACACAGTACATTAATTTCACTTCAAACTGGCAGAGCTTAAGCTAGACTAGTGTACACGTTGATGGTTACCGCAAGACTGCCCTAGAATAAGCCGACAACCATTTTTATAAACTCTCCCCACTCAATATCACAACAGTAGTAATCATTTTACTGTTGGTTTCATGACCACCGGAAGTATCTTATAAAATGTTTTAAAAATAGTTTAATAATTACTGTAATAATACTTTTGCATTTATATCTCATATTATGATTTTAAAACATTTTATAATTACATATTTAATCATATTTTATATTAAAATCAATAAAGAAACTGTACAACAATTAATATTATTGAAAATAATTGACTAAACACATTATTGTACTACTATTTAATAATGAAGTCTAACAATCGGCCATTCTGGCAACACGTTTGTC